>NC_064876.1:1065294-1070294 GCF_943734665.1 Anopheles aquasalis | reverse complement strand
TCTCTTTCTCACTCTTTCCTCGCTCTACATACGCTGATTAAACCTATTTGTTTTTTGCCAAGGTCTGTCTCCAGAGTGTGCGTGTCTCTGTGTCGGTGTGTTAAAGCCTCTTCCCCCCCCAACACCCACCAACAAACCTGCTAAATCGCAAACGGTGTAGCAAGCATGCAGTGGGGCATTTTTGCGAGCTAAAACAAACCGCCCCCCTGTCCGTAATTCTCTCCGATTCGTTCATCTTTCATCAGCTTCCATCCATCTCCCGCCCCCTCACTCCTCACCACCGTCAAAAATTTAAAGCAAAACCCTTCTCTCATCCTACCGACCCCACACTCCACCACACCTCGTCAGCCCATTTTGTTCTCTTTTCTCTTTTCTCTTCACGCCCGTTCCGTTCGCGTTTCCCGTTCCCGTGGTTGGCTTTTTGGTTAGGTTAGACTGTGTGGCGCCAGTTGCTGGTCCTGGTGTACCGAGTGTCGCCACGACGAATGCAGAAAAGGGTGACCGCCGGGAGCATTGCCATCTCTCTCATTACCATCTCTTTCATTGCCATTTCCATGCTCTAGTTCCGCTAGGTCCGGCATTTCATTTCAGTAGATCACTGGATCGCGTCTCTCTCTCTCTTTCTCTCTCTCTCTCTCTCTCTTGGTAGCAGGAGAAGGAGGAGGAGGAGGAGAAGGGGGTTGAATGAAACACTACCTTTCATTTCCCTTTTTCTGCCGGACTGTTTCGCAGTAAGCAAGCGAGGGATGAGGCTGTCAGGGAACAATGCGGAGCATCAGCACTACTAAAATTCCCAACAGCGGGCTCGAGAACGAGTGTGCGAGTTGCGTGATGCGAAGAGACCGCAACAGCCCCTCCCCTTCCATCTCACCCACCCTCATTTTATTGTTCAACTTCATAAATCCTTTCCGGACGAGGTTATCCATCTATTTCTCAACCATCTTTCTTTCACTCGCTTTATCTCTCTGTCTCTCTCTCAATCTCTTTCTTTTCTCGCTATCACTCTCTCGTTCTCTCTCTCTCTCTCTCTCTCTCTCTCTTTCATACACAAATTCTCTCTCACACTGTCTCGCTCTTGATCGATCTACCTCCAATCGGTTTGCCACACCGTGCGTGCGTTGACCTGTGGATAAGGAGATCGCGTTTGCCGGACGAGACGATGTATTAAATAGAATAGAATGTATTAAAAAAGAGCTACCTTTGATAGGCTTTGAAGCTTAAACATGGTACCCCCCCCCCCCCCCCCCCCCTTCCCCGTTCCCACGTGGAGTAGATCCACGTCTACGGCTGACTCTCTGCGAACTGCGATCCCGCAAGCAACCAGCTCTGAGCGATGGCCTGCACCGATTTGCTTCGACTCGACTTCGTCGCCACGTCGCGGCATTGAGGCCGACCCTACATCTACGTTTCCCCATCCCGCCCGCCCCTCGTTAAAGAATCCACCGTTTTTTTCGTACCGACGTCCCCATTTCTCTTGCCTGCCTCTTCTGGTGTAGCCGGCTGTCCAGCCAGCAATGCCAAGCCAGCCAGGCCACCAAGAGGAAGAAGAAGAAGAAGAAGAAAAACAGAAGAAAAAGAGAGAAAAAATGAAGACGGGCAAAAAAGAAGGGAAGGGGGAGAAGAAAGAGGAAGAGGCAGAAGCGAAAAACATCTCAAATACACTCCTCAAGTGTGCGCTGTTTGCTACTAGACCGCTACTACCGCTACTACTACTACTACTACTCATTTCTTCGCGTTCTTACGTTCTCTCTCTCCCGTTCTCTCTCTCTCTCTCTCTCTCTCTCTCTCTCCTTACTTACTACCGATTCGCAGGCGTGGTACTCTTCTCATCGGCGGTTTATTTTGCGGAAGCAGGAAGCGAAAATTCATTCTTCAAGTCCATACCAGATGCATTTTGGTGGGCTGTAGTTACCATGACTACTGTCGGATATGGTGACATGACGTATGATATGCTACTTCTCTACTTCTACTACTCTCCACCTTCTTCTCTTGTGTTTTTTTTTTGTTCTGTTTTGTTTTATCGTTTGAGTTTTGCGTTTTCAGCGTTTTCGCGTTTTTTTTGTTTGTTTTTCTTTTCTTTTCTGGCGTTTGCCTTTGGATTGATCTGCTCCTCTCCTCCTGTTCCCATCGTTCCTTTATCCTTTTTTTCACCCCATTGGTTTTCCCCTAAGTCTTCCTTTGCTTCTCCTCCCTTTCCTTACTTATTTCGACTGTTGGGTTTGGTTTTATGTTATTGGTTGTTTTTTGCTTTCGCTCGTTTGCGTTTTCCACTCTCCCAATGCCTTTACAAGCTCTTTAGGCTCTCTCCTACACATTTACCTACTCTACTCGTACCGGTCCAGTCTACCAAGCTGTAGTCCTTGCTCTCTTCCCTCTCCTTCTCTCTCTCTGTCTCTCTCTGCCTTTTACTTACTCGTTCTCACTAGCTCACTGTCCCACGCGATCTTTTGCTCTCTTTCTTGCTCTCTCTCTCTCTATCTCTCTCTCTCTTTATTAAAAAAACACACACACGCTTGCTATCAAATTAATAGCGGAACCAATGGCTTTCCATCAATTGCTTTGCTAATTAATCCGTTTTCTTTTCCCCGAGAAAATAAAACCACCCTCCAAGCTCCCCTATCAACCGCGCTCCTTCGTTCCCCCTTTTGCGACCCATTCCTTTCCCAGGACACTCCTCACCGCTTCTCCACTTGCGCTCCATCCCTGTTGGCTCACCCATTCACGCCGCCTCACAGCTTTGTAGCTCTTGTAAACTCCAGTTTCATATTGCTTCAGAGTTTTCCGTTTTTGTTTTTTTTTTCATTTAAATTTGTGTTTCGCACTTCATCTCGTTCCCGTTTTGCGCACTCGATACGGGAGCAGTCAATCACGGGGAGGGGGGGCGCGGGTAGCCCTTTGGTAGACTTCACTGTACACAAGAACAGAACAGTAAACAGTAAACACTTTAACCGCTCACAACCGTGCACTACGGAATGCTCCCCTGCAGCACAAGCTTTCCCTTTTCTCACTGGTAATATCCATTACATGGCTCAACAAATGCAACACACTGGCTGTCACAGTGTTACACAAGCGGGGTATCAAACAAGGTTAACTTCTCTGTTACGTACACACTCACGCACACTCACGCATAGAACAACCGCAATACACCCTACAAAATACATCTAAAACAGTGCAGTGCAGGGAATCAGCCCTAGTGCTGGTGCAAGAAAACAATTCGATGATCGCCATCAGCCATTGTACAACGTTACATTCTGTTACATACTAGCCCCTGGGTGTGTGTGTGTGTGCGTTGTGGGTGTGCGTGTTGAATTAATGTTTTGTCTTGAGTCGCCATTTTAGGACGTAAGCTGGTTGCATCGCAAAACACAACATCAACAACATCCTGCTGCTCCTGATGCTACAGTTGAAACTAACTACCATCCCCCACATACACATGCATCCCAGACACACACAGACACACACACATGCGTAATGGAGAAGGGCCAACTCGCCCGTGGCTAGTAACAAGTTCCACATCGATCAATCGCCCATCCATCGAGTGTTCATCGACTAGCTTCGAGCCTGTGAGCTCCGTGTCCTGTTAGAAGGCGCACGTACATGCCCACACACACACACACACGCACATACACACATACAACGATCCACTCACACGGACAGACAGGACACGGTGGTGTCAACAGGTTAACCGCGGCAACCGCTTATGCCGCTTATTTCACAAGCGTTTGTAGCAGCCCATGGCATCATGCACGCGCACGCGAACCACCCCTCCCCACCCTTCCTACTCACCCACTCCTCCCCCAAGCATGGGTGATGGTACCATTATGCAAATGCAATTTGGCGTCCGACACGTCAGCCTTTTTTTTTACCATTGACGTTAGCGTGTGCGAGTGCGATTGACGTTCGCGGTTCGCCAACCGATTGTTGCATTCCAGCATGCCATCTAATTCTGTTAGTGTGTGAGTGTGTGCGTGTGCCTGATTTGCGGTTTCCGCTAAGTGACTAGGGTAGGCAGACAGAGATCGGAGAGCCGCGTCCCATGAGAGCAACTGGTTGGCGTGTGCCGAGCGATCAATCCGGATGCCAATCCGTGAGCTGTCGGGGTGCAGCATTGGTTGCTTGCACCATTTCGTTTCCCCCGTGCCGCCCCCCTCGTAGCCTTTTAGAGGAGGAATGCGCTCGTGCCTCTCTACTAAGGGAACCAGATGGAGGCGCATGGTGCTTGGTTGAGCATAAAATAAAATAAAATAAAATACTTCCTAGCGTAACGGCGCACCCGACTTAACTCGCAACGCATTGCACACTCATTCACACTAACATGAACAACAATGTGTACATCAAAGTACTTAATAGGAGCAAAGCAATAACATTCCATTGAGCGCGTGCGCTTTCGGTAATTTCGAGACAAAAAAAGACTCATTTTTGGCGATTTTTTGTCAAGTAACCATGCAACTTTATTCTCTCAAGTGAATGGCATATTAATCTACAACTTTTGAAGAATATTTGATTCTGTTTTGGGGAAGATTTATGAAAAACTTCATCCATGGCATCCAATTTAGGCAGTCGTGTCTGCGAAAAGATACTTTTTCCGCGCTACCCATCGTAGCTGCGTGATGGGCTGTCAGAAACATATGAATCGATATTCGTTAGAAAGATTATCAGCAATCAGGGAAAAATGATGAAAATATGAGTCACAAAACAAAATTAAATACCGAAGCCCCCCTTAAACAAGGCAATAGCACTTGCAATTATTTAATGCAAATCGTACAAGGAGTTTTGAGGAAATGCTGCTAGGAGACCGTGAGAGAGGGAAATAAAGGGAATAAAAGAGGGAGAGAGAGAGAGAGAGAGAGAGACAGAGAAGATATCATCATGATCAACAACAACATAGAAAAAAGAACAAGAGGCAAACGGAATAGCTCACTCAGCTCAGCTAGCGCCGAATGCAACCACTTAGCGTTCTAACTAACTTTCCACAAAAGCACGCAAAAAAAAAAAACCAC
>NC_064876.1:960294-1055294 GCF_943734665.1 Anopheles aquasalis | reverse complement strand
ACGACGATACGGTAGACAGCTCTGCTCATCGTCAAGTCAATTACTCCCTCCCCTACCCTCCGCTCCCCCCCCACCCGTCCCCCATCACACGTTAAGAGAGGAGAGATGCTTTTCCTACAGCTTCGCGTTACGTGGCATATCGTTGGGGGGGAAAAAAGGGGGCCCCCTTTCTCATTCCATTCTCCTCGTATCAAAGCTCATCCCCCCCCCCCTCCTCAAAATCCGCCCCTCATTAGGTAGCGATCCCTCTTGCAGAAGGGGGGCCACAAATGAAAAAGCTTGAAAAACCAGTTCACTAGCTAGCCGGAGCCGGATTCGCGCGGTTCTGCGTGCGCTCCGCTGGAGGTCTCGCTAGGCCTCGTTCTTCCTTACCCTGCTCTCGTGCCACCCCCGGGGCTCCCGTTTTGAATCTCTCCAGTCTCCTGTTTAACTTGCAAACTAAGAGAGAGAGAGAGAGAGAAAGAGCTGCTGCGCCACCGGAACAAAAACAAAAACCCGAAAGGGGCTCCAAACGCTACGGGCTTCCGCTCCGGCCACAAGAGCGGTGTAGAGCGATGCCTGCGACCTGGACCACCAAGCGCACAGCACCATGAGTTCGCCTAGCGCCTAGGTGCACGCGCCATGGCCATCCAGACTTATTAACCCGATAGACTTAACCTAGGTGCCGGCCAACCTGCTTCCCGGTCGGTTCGGTCTCTCCTTTCCGCTCCGCTAGCTAGCACGGTAGCGTTCCTGTTGCGAGCGTACCGTGTGCCTTCAGCTCGGCAGCACAGATGCAGGAACAGCCGCCGTAGCAGCAACAGCAGCAGCAACAGCAGCCGCAGCAAAAACAGTTAAAAAAGCAAGCAGTAGCAGCAGCAGCAGCAGCAGCAGCACAGACAAAACAATTATTAAAGCAAATTTGCTCGCACTGAGACAGTTAAAACCCAAGGGACAAGGAAAAGCAAACCGAAGCAAAAGGGTGAACGCGGAAAGCATTCAGTCGCGAAATTAGGAAAAGGGCAGAAACGCCATAGGCGCCCGAACGAGCGAGCGTGCGTGCGTGCGTGCGTGCCTCAAACGCGTTTTTTCAAAATGATATTTGCAAATTCAAAATAAAACCTATTAATTTAATTCTTTGGCCCCCCTGTTGCTCTCTCTCTCTCTCTCTCTCCTGCTCTTTCTCTCCCTCTTTCTCTCTCTCTCTATCCCTCTTTTGCCCCTCGTTCGTGTTCCGAAAACGATCCGAATGTCTGGAAGGCCGGAATTTCGCCGGGAAAATCTTGTTTTGCTTTGCTGTTGTCAGCCGTGTCATGGTGGGCGTGTGCTTGCTGTTGGCTTGCTGCTGTTTGCCGTTTTCTGCTGCTGCTGCTGTTGTTGAGAATGAGCTGAATGGAAGGAAAGGAGTGGGCGGGGACACTATTGTGGAAAGAAACACTTCCCGGCAGACTCAAGAGCAACGCCTGAGCTTGCTCCCGTGCTGGCGGATAGATCCAGGGTTCATGATCGTTGTGTAAATAGCAAGGGAAGGATTTGCAGACTGCATTCTCTGCATGCAATGCAACCCTTGATGACTCGGTAATTTAAAGATCTAAAATCCAGACATTAAACAAGTCCAAAAGAAGGAAGAGAGATCGCAAGCAAGCAAGCAAGCAAGCAAGCAAGCGAAAGAAAAGTATCAGATAAGTATCAGTGACGCAAGAGAAGACACCAACACACAATGGAAGCGCAGAGGAAAATCAGGAAAGCTCCTGGCTGTGGGCGAACGTAAATTGATGGAAAAAGTAATAAGGAAGAGCAAAGCAGAACAAAATTCAACAACCGTAATCCGCAGGGAGCCAGAGAGCAGCTAAAAGAGAGATAAATTTAGAGAGGAAGGAAAAGCGAAAGCGAGAAAGAGAGAATGAGAGAGAGAGAGAGAGAGAGAAATCAGGCAGGCGATAGACATATTAAGGGGAACAACCCTAGAACAAGACCGAACCGTATCGGTGGGCCAGAACGTACCCAGAAATCGTCCAAATAGCGGGGCGCGCACCGGGGCCACCTTGTGTTCGCATACTTTCGCGCCCACACGCAAAAAACCCGGCATTTCCAACATTTGGCATTACCGGAGCGCGGTGCAGGGGGGATGGGATGGGAAGGGGAACCAAAAGGATGGGGGGGGGGGGTGGGGCCCGGAACGATGTGTGAGTGAGATATTACACCAAATACCAAAGAAATACGCCCTGTTGCTGGGCGGGCAGACCGCGCAGTTGTTGTAGAAAAGTCTCGTTATCAACTCGTTTAAACCGGAAGTTGCGAATCACAGTCCAACACACACCCAAACACACACACACACACACACATTAACACTCGAACAAACCAACACATGACACGTTCACACACGCAGATGTATACAGGATAAAATATATCATTATACACAAGTAAAGGCCACTAGTGGCGCAACGACAGCTTGAAGCGGCCGACAATGGCGACAATGAGGACGATGATGATGACTATGATGATGATGATCATGTGAGAGCTTAAATGAAAGAGGTAGAAAGAGGTAGCAGCACGCACACGTTGCATGCGTCTGAGTCGTGCGCATATAGCGCAGGTCGAGTGAAAGCCTGTAGAAACAGACAAAATAAAAAAAAAACCGTAAGATTACCCTTTAGATAGTCCTTTGAACCTAAAGCAAAAAAAAAAACAAAGCACAGCAACGGCCACGTAGGCGAGCAGGGCCAGGCAAGGCAGGCCCCCTTGGCTGACAATTGGAAAACCAGGATCCGGGAAAAACGATGAAACGATGGTTGGTGCAAGAGATCGGTGGTGCGTGCCAGTGGACAGGCCAAACAGGCCTCCCCCCCGGGCAGCCGCCAGCCCAGCAGCCGTGGCCCAACCTTGCTGTTGTCCAGCTTCCCCAAAAGCCAAAAAAAAAACGCGAAATCAAATAAACTTTATCCATATCGTCTAGCTGCTAATTGAAGCCTCTTAGAAAACGCACCGTCAAGCTTACGCCAAACAAACAAAAACAAAAAAAAAACACTCACATAATCACCGAAGAGGTAATAACGGGGGAACAAGAGGCGCCGGACAGGTGGGGCGACAGTGGGAGGGGAAAACGAAGGACAGGAAGACGAAAACTAGAAGACGAAGGAAAAGACAAACAAAACACAGACAAACCAAAGTCGCGTCGCTGTGAGTGGAACGTTGTCAATCGCAACGAAGGCAAGCGCCCCCCTCCCCCCACCACTCCTTTAGGCTTTGCTTTAGCTTTAGACGGCCCTTTCGCGCGGGCATCGCGCGTCGCCCACGCGATTGAATGGAACGGATCCCGAATAATAAAACAGAAGAAGAAAGAAAAGAAAAAACAGCAAACACCCACTCGTGTCTGCGGGCGGATCTGCGGGCGAGCGGAAGTCCGAACGGAGGCCGTGGGTCGTGGGGTGCTGCAGAACTAAATTAGTAAGAATAGAAAGAAAATTTAAAGCAAAAAAAAAATAAAATAAACAAACGGAAAACCCAACCAACAAAAAAACACAAAAAAAAAACGAAGAGTCAAAGACACCCCGTGCAACTAGCTAGAAGGTAGTGCAGGAGTGACTGCGGGAGAGGGGGAGGGAGGACCGGGAAACCGTGCAAACTGTGTAAGTTAAATATAGTAGATAAAGAAGCAAAGAGAAAGGGGGCACGCGAACGCCTAGGCAATAGGCATTGGCTGTTAGTAAGTAGACAACGATGAAACGAAACACAAAAGAAAAAAGAAACCAAAAGTAAAACCAAAAACCAAATAAATATAAATAGAGAAAAAAACAAAGTTTGTCGCTGCTGTGTGGGAGGTAGGGGGAGAGGATTCGATCGTGGGGTGGTGGGGTGGAGCGGGGTGGATAAAGAATAGAGGCAGTAGAGTAAAGTAGCGCGCAAACGATCACCAAACCTATTGCGTCGGCCAATGCGTTTTGTACATTTTTCGCCAGTTGCAACAGTAGTAGTAGAGAAAGAGAGGGAGGAAGGGAGGGAAGGAAGGGCTAAAAGCGATGCTAGGAAAGACCAGGAAAACAAACCAAAAGTGAAAGAAGAAAAAGAAAGAAAAAAAAACATGCTAAAGCTACATTTTTCTCATATCTGCAATTATTATCCTTAGATGGGCGGCATCATAAGAGTGGAAGAGATGAACAGACAGCGGGAGAGAGAGAGAGAGAGAGAGAGAGAGAGAGAGAAAGAGAGAGAGAGAGAGAGCGAAGCGTAGGGAAGGATTGGGTGTTCGAACCCCTAGAGAATTGACGGTAGGGTGTCCGCAGGATGTGACTACTATTTGTTTAGATCTAGAGCCTTTCCGCTCCTCCTTCAGCACTGCCGGTGCATTCTCAAACTACTCTATTCGCCCCCGCCCTCCCCCGGCCCGGCCTTCCTCTTTCCCCCCTCTTTCCCTTCTGCCTTCTGCTTTCTTCTTTCCTTGCTTTCTTACCTCCTCGTTTCCCAAAACAAAAGATCCTCAGAGAAAACGTGTTTTCGGTGCCCTGTGCCATGGAGCAGCACCACTGCGGCTAAGCGGTCATGTGTCTCGTGCGATTATCAAAGGCTGTAGCTACACCCCAGCCCCAGACGGAGCAGCGAGCAGCAAGTGCAACAATTGGATGGATGGCTGGTTAAGCACGTGGTCGATGGGCACACACAACAAAAAAAAAAGAAACAAGAAAACAAAAAACGGAAAGACACACACTACTCTCGCAACCCCCTCACAATTACAAATGCGGCATAGCAAACCAAAAACGGGCAGGCTGGGGCAGCCTGCAGGATGGAGGCAGAACGAGCACAAGCAGTGAACCAAAATTCTTATGATTAATACAAAAAGTAAGCTTAACTAAAAACTATTTTAAATAAGCTGATATCCCTTTGAAACGAATAATAATAATAATAATAATAATAATAATATGAACAATGAGTATATCAATAATAATGAAGTAGTAGTAATGATAATTATTATAATTATAACGATTAAACAAGTACTAATAATAATAACATTATTATTAAATTAATAATAGTAATACTAATAACAATAATAATAATAACAATAATAATAATGCTATTCATAACGAGGATTAGAGTGGCGGAAAGGGTGATGAAGTCGATAATACTAATAAAAAAAAACTAATAACAGCATGCACGCATACACCGACAAAGCTGCTGCTGAACCTGGCTAGCGTGTGCTAGTTTCTGGCTAGTTCTAGGGTGAAGTGGTTAGCTCTACAGGAGGCGCATGTGTGTGGGTGTGTGTGGTTGTGAGTGTGTATGTGTGTGTGTGTTTGTGTATGTGGAAAGTGTGTATGCAAGATTCCGATCCGTTCGTGGGAGCGTTAGGAGGAACGCGACGCGGTTAGCCATCAATCCCGGATTCTCGCTCCCCATTCATGCTATGAGTGCTACCTAGTGAACGTTAAACGAGAAATAAAAAACAGAAAAAGAGAGAAAAAAAAGCCAGTACACGAACGGTTCAGTGTTGCAAGTGTGTCCAGTAACGCAACCATCGAAACCAAAGAAATATCTCCAATTCAAACAAATCGTAAGCCATAAGGAGCAATCGCGAAGCAAGCCCAAAGACAACAAGATAAAGCGAAAGACAGAGAGAAAGTTGGTGGCTGTGTGCATGCGTAGCGACAGAGAGAGAGAGAGAGAGAGAGAGAGAGAGAGAGAGAGAGAGAGAGAGATAACGAGATAGGAAGCAAGAGAGAAGGACCGGTAGAGGAAGTGAACAGGGTGAGAGTCAAATTTAAGAGTCTATTAATTACTGTAACGTTAACACAAACGTGGAGCGACGTGATTCACCACTGCAGCGAGTAACAATTACGTGAAACTTACCCTTTTTCTCCAACTTCAACTCTTTTCTCCAATGAATATTACATAAAACAGCCAACAAGCTAGGCAAACACGTACCACACCACCTCACACAGACGTACACGCAGACAGACAAAAGGTACAGCAGGGTAACGAAGGAACGCGTATGGGAACAAAAAAAGGCCGACCTGCTGCGATCGCTGCTTAGTTATCGGCGCTGATTGGCCAGAACTTGGTTCGTATGACATAGACTCACTCCTCCCTTCCCTTCCACACACCCTCAAAAGAGCTACGATAGAACAGAGCTACGATAACAGCACGGCTCGTCATCCTTACTCCACTAACGACAAACACTGGCTTGTAAAATTCCAATGGCCCACGATATCGATAGATCGGTACAAAAGATAGCTCTACACGCAACACTCCTCCCCTTCCCCACCCCCCTCCCCCTCCACCACACCAGACACACACGCGCGACAGCTGAATCAATCCCGCTGAACGGCTGCAAAACATTTGACGGATTGCGAAATAAAATAATATAAAAAAAAACATCCACACCCATACACAAACAAGAAACTGTTTCGTTCGGTGCTTGAACCGCTATTCACCAGGCTGCAGTAGTGAAGGCAAACGGAAACCGAGAACGAGTGGTGAGGTAGGCTAGGAAGCTGTGCAGAAGGAAAGGATCAAATTAAACAGAGCTTGGGCCATTGCGGTATTCTGCCTGTTGGCAAACTACTACTACTACTGCTACTACTGCTACTACTACTACTACTACTACTACTACTTCTTTTACTACTAGACAGGTTCAGGAGCAGGCCATGCCATGAAATCTAAAAAGAAGAGCAATAGACGAGAAAGAGGAAAAAGAGAAGAACCTAACACAAGACGAAAAAAAAACAAAGAACCATGCAAAAGATACCAAAGAAACTCTCGCTAGCCTCTCGTCTGTTCCTTCTAGAACTCCGTCTCGGTCTCCTTCTCCACCGAACAGCAAACAGACACGGAGGGAACCACACTTCAGTAAGGCACATACACGCCAGTGGAGGCGCCTGGTAGCCCACAGCCTGCTGCAGCGCCAGCTTCCTGTGATGCAAACGGATGGGTAACCTAATCACTGGTTGCCCGGCTGTCCCGTTTCCGGTGAGCTACGCACGCTACGCAACCGTACCGTCCGCAAGGACAGGGAGCAACCGCCTTCACAGGCCAATCGGTACCCGGTCCCTGTGCGACAAGACCCAGTTTAAGATGCGTCCTTCCTCTCTACCGCGGGGCATGGCAGCAATGCAGGTGCAGGATGCAACATAAACCAAAACCTAGGAAGAGTTAGTGAATAGAAACCGACGGGGAAACGGAGAAGAACCAACAACAGCAACAACAAAAAAGCAAAAACACATACAAGGTAAAGCCAAGCTGATTAGATAGAGCTAAAGAAAAAAACCATGGTTAAATGCATATTTTGGTATTGAAATCGCCTCAAGTAAAACCAAATAATTCCTTTTTTTTAGAATGAACTTATCGTAATGCTTAAACAAGGGAAGGTTACGGTATGTGCCAGTGTGTGTGGGATGAAGATGGGCGTTAAGAAGAAAAAAACGAAGGTACCGGTGAATCGGCGCGAAAGAAGGACTAAGCTAAATTTACTCATCCTTAGGAAGACACCCGACACAGAAATCCCTTGAGAGAGAGCGAAGCAGAAGAAGAAGAAGAAGAAAAAGAAGAAAAGCAAAATGTACACAGCGTAGTAAAAAAACGAGAGCAAACGAAAGAATATGAAGAACAGGAAGAAAACCAGTTAGAAAAGCAACAAAAAAAAAAACATAAATAAAATGAATCAGCAAGCAGTGAAGGGACGCATCACAGCAGCAAACAACAGCAACAAATACACAAGCAAGAACGAACAAACGGGCAAGGTGTTGTGGTTTAGTGTGTCAGGTGGGGTGGTAGAAGAGCGAACCGACATAGTATTAATAAGAGGTAGTGCCGAACGATGGCGGGCAACGGAGTACGATCAGTTATCAGGGACTGTGTATGGTGTGAGGTCCCTTTTTGTTTTTTTTTGTGTGAGCTGCACCAACGAAGGTGAAGGTGTGGGCGAAAGAAAAAAAAAAACAAGGGCCAGGCAGTAGCGTCCAGGTTGCGCCTCATCATTATTTAGGATCACAATGCCTGTACACGTATACATATGTACTTTGCCTATATGGATATGTATATCAGTGCATACACCGAAACACACCGACACACACATACACACTCACTATATGTGTATTGCTCCTGCCAGAACATTTTTTTATACAATCTCAACCCCAAAAAAACCAGAATCTAATGTTAATAAAAGCAACACAAAAAAAACCGCATTCTTCGTACGTTGCAAGCTAAACAGAAATGCCCTTCATGCCGACGAAAGGAGAGCGACCAGTTGGGGAAACAGATGAAAGGAAAATGGGGCGGGGAGACGGGCTGAGAGGAAGCACGATAGTAAGAAAACGAGTGAAAAGATGAGTGAAAGCGAAGGATGCGTAACATAATATCGCTAGCAAAATTTAATAAAGAAGAAGACGAAGACGAAGACGAAGAAGAGGAAAAAACAAAACAAAACGTAAAGGAGTAAGGAGTCGCACTAATAACTTTAAAGCAAAAAGAAACAACAAAAAAACGCCAAAATCAAATTGACAAGCTGATCCACTTTATTATGGCTTTAGACGATAACAATCGGCGGGCCCCGCAGGCTTTAGGGCAGTTACTAGTCAGAGCAAGGTGGCCTAGGAGGCGAGGCGAGAAGCGTTAGAAGCGTGCTGGGAAATGCTTGGGATCCACCACCGCCCCCCCCCCCCCCCATCACCCCCTTCCTGCTCCTCCTCCTCCTCAACAGACGACACAGAAAGCCAATAGATAGAGGGGCGGACAGGTGATGCAGGTCGGTGCCGTCGGTGTTGTTGTCAATGTTGTCGACGCCGAATTAATCGCACACCAGCACAGCTACAGACTCCTTGACAGCAGATGGCTCTTGCAGGCTCCGCATTTATTCCTTAGCCTTAGCCCCTTTTAGCCAGAGCGCGCTGATTAGAAGGAAGGGCGGAAGATATGGTGGTCCTATCTCTCTCTCTTTCTCTCTCTCTCTCTCTCTCTCTCTCTCTCTTCCTCTTTTTCTCTTTATTTCCTTTTCTTTCTCTAGCTCTCTGAGCGACCAAAAAAGGTACTCTGGAAACCGGGCAGTTGTAGCAAGGCGTACCGTAGAAACCGAAGTGGAGCGAGCCGACATGAAATTGTGTGTAGTGGTAGAAAGTGAAATTCAACATACTAACACCATCATCGAACACACAGACCACATTCACGCCCAAAAACAACACAAATTAGTAAACTTAAAAACCAAAAAAAAAAAAACATTCAAATTCTAAAAGACACACTCGATGCCAGAAAGGGGTGCGAAAGGAAGAGAAAGAGAAAGCAGAAGAGAGTCAGAGAAATAAAGGAAAGTTTAGCCTCCTTCGTGTATATGGGTGCATGTGTGTGTGTGTGCGAGTGTATGTGTGCGTGCCGCTGCATTCAGTGCAAGTAGTAGAACCCAAAGAGCGAAATTCGAAAAATTCATCAATTAACCCCCCTTTCCCCAATGCATCGTAGTACAGTGAAGAGTAAACATAGGAGAGAGAACAACTGCTACCCACACACAGGCACACATACATGCACACACATTTATATACGAACCAATGCAAACGAGTCGCAAGCGTAGTAAACCTTTTCCGCTGGCCCGCAACAAAACTGCAACTGCTAGCAACGTTTTGCAAGGTTTCGGGCAGGCGCTCAGGAGACGGGGGGAGGAGGGGGGAGGCTTCCCCCCGAAGAAGAGAGTTCGAATTCGCAGACCCCTCAGAAAGCCACAAAGCGGGCGCGCGAACGAGCAGCAGTTTGTGGGTTCGCGCAGGACACAGCTTGCTTCTCTGTTTTTTTCCCTCTCAACTCTCTCCGAATCCGAATGCCATCGCTCTCGTGGGGAAAAGGGTGGACACGGAGGGGAGGGGGGGAGCGTGGGGATGGTAGAAATAATGGCAAAATAAAGGGCCAGGGCTGCGTACCGTTTAAGGAATAGTTTAACGAGCGAACGCACGCATACCACCGTGGATCAGGGCCATTAAATGGGTGGCCAAACAGTGGTGTGGTAGGATCCGTGTTTCGCTGAACTGCTTGTGACGGGCGGCGCGGTGGCAGATGCCCTAGCTGGAGTCAAAGGCTAGCGCGCGGCCAGAAATTTAGTTCCCGAAACAGGGGGAAAGAACGCGAGAGAGAGAGAGAGAGAGAGAGAGAGAGAGAGAGAGAGAGAGAAGGAGGAGGAGGATAAGAAGGGGAGGGCGAAAGAGTGCACGAAGAAGGAGAAAAAGGGGAACCGCAGTGGTCGGCCGGTGTGCATAATGGTGCATAATATGAAGAAAAGTGGAAAAATAGAAAAAAGAAAACGGTGAAATTAGCGAGCGAAGCAGCGAGTGAGGGATCGCGCGAAAGATGGACAGTCACGAAAATGTAGAGAGAGGAAGGGACGAAAAGAGAGAGAGAGAGAGAGAGAGAGATACAGAGAAAAAGGAATGGGAGCGGGAAGGAACGAGAGTAAGGAAGCGGGAGGGAAAAAAGGCAAAGGAAAATGGGTGTCTTGGTTTTACCGGAAGGACAACAAAAAAAAAACGAGTGAAATGAACTAACCAGTACGATAACGCAAGTACGCCAGAAATATTAGACAGCAATCCGCATAAGTAACGTATGGACGCCAGCGCTGGCGAACAAAAAAGAAGGCAAGAAAGAAAGGAAAGAAAGAATGGCGATCGAGTGGTAGGAGCCCGTGAGTCGTGAGTGGTGGAAGGAGCAAACTTGAACTAAAAAAAAATTAAAGACGTTGTTAAGATTATGAAATGTTTTATAACCGTTATAAAAAAATCGCTGCGAAAATAAATCAATCCAAACACATTCCTCCTGTAAAAAATTACTTCTGGCGTCTGTTTGTGTTGTTTATTGTCAGATTTATTTGCTTGCCAAAAACGCCACGCGGCACCACACGTATGCCGGATGCACGGCAGCACACCACCCTTCCATTGAGCGCATCAGTAGCGATCCGGCTGCGATATGCGGAAGATATGCGACATTCTTTCAGCAGGCTGTGGAGGGCATAGTACATTGTGGTAGGTTTGGGATGCCATCAATTCATGTATACTCAGAAGTTGTATTAGAAATGTGTATTACATATCAATGGTTTTGTTTTTTATTCTTCTTCACGGTGCTCTTTACATTTTCTTAAAATATCTCCTAGAACCAAAGATATAACGAAAACAGTCGGCCAAGGTACGAAACGCACGCAAACAAAACCTTTATCCACCGCCTTGAATGCATTTTTTTCATTTTCAC
This sequence comes from Anopheles aquasalis, assembly GCF_943734665.1. Lineage (NCBI taxonomy): Eukaryota > Metazoa > Arthropoda > Insecta > Diptera > Culicidae > Anopheles > Anopheles aquasalis. The sequence continues at coordinate 1,044,107 of NC_064876.1, read as the reverse complement.
TGATTTTTCAGGGAAACTCTCAGCCTAGAGGTGTGTATTACATATCAATGGTTTTGTTTTTTATTCTTCTTTAGGGTGCTCTTTACATTTTGTTAAAATATCTCCTAGAACCAAAGATATAACGAAAACAGTCGGCCAAGGTACGAAAAGCACGCAAAGAAACCTTTATCCACCGCCTTGAATGCTTTTTTTTCATTTTCACTGATTTTTCAGGGAAACTCTCAGCCTAGAGGTATGTATTACATATCAATGGTTTTGTTTTTTATTCTTCTTCACGGTGCTGTTTACATTTTCTTAAAATATCTCCTAGAACCAAAGATATTACCAAAACAGTCGGCCAAGGTACGAAAAGCACGCAAACAAAACCTTTATCCATCGCCTTGAATGCATTTTTTTCATTTTCACTGATTTTTCAGGGAAACTCTCAGCCTAGAGGTGTGTATTACATATCAAAGGTTTTGTTTTTTATTCTTCTTTACGGTGCTGTTTACATTTTCTTCAAAAATCTCCTAGAACCAAAGATATAACAAAAACAGTCGGCCAAGGTACGAAACGCACGCAAACAAAACCTTTATCCACCGCCTTGAATGCATTTTTTTCATTTTCACTGATTTTTCAGGGAAACTCTCAGCCTAGATATGTGTATTACATATCAATGGTTTTGTTTTTCATTCTTCTTCCCGGTGCTTTTTACATTTTCTTAAAATATCTCCTAGAACCAAAGATATAACGAAAACAGTCGGCCAAGGTACGAAACGCACGCAAACAAAACCTTTATCCACCGCCTTGAATGCTTTTTTTTCATTTTCACTGATTTTTCAGGGAAACTCTCAGCCTAGAGGTATGTATTACATATCAATGGTTTTGTTTTTTATTCTTCTTCACGGTGCTGTTTACATTTTCTTAAAATATCTCCTAGAACCAAAGATATTACCAAAACAGTCGGCCAAGGTACGAAAAGCACGCAAACAAAACCTTTATCCATCGCCTTGAATGCATTTTTTTCATTTTCACTGATTTTTCAGGGAAACTCTCAGCCTAGAGGTGTGTATTACATATCAATGGTTTTGTTTTTTATTCTTCTTTACGGTGCTGTTTACATTTTCTTCAAAAATCTCCTAGAACCAAAGATATAACGAAAACAGTCGGCCAAGGTACGAAACGCACGCAAACAAAACCTTTATCCACCGCCTTGAATGCATTTTTTTCATTTTCACTGATTTTTCAGGGAAACTCTCAGCCTAGATATGTGTATTACATATCAATGGTTTTGTTTTTCATTCTTCTTCCCGGTGCTTTTTACATTTTCTTAAAATATCTCCTAGAACCAAAGATATAACAAAAACAGTCGGCCAAGGTACGAAACGCACGCAAACAAAACCTTTATCCACCGCCTTGAATGCATTTTTTTCATTTTCACCGATTTTTCAGGGAAACTCTCAGCCTAGAGGTGTGTATTACATATCAATGGTTTTGTTTTTTATTCTTCTTTACGGTGCTGTTTACATTTTCTTAAAATATCTCCTAGAACCAAAGATATAACAAAAACAGTCGGCCAAGGTACGAAACGCACGCAAACAAAACCTTTATCCACCGCCTTGAGTGCATTTTTTTCTTTTTCACTGATTTTTCAGGGAAACTCTCAGCCTAGATATGTGTATTACATATCAATGGTTTTGTTTTTTATTCTCCTTTACGGTGCTGTTTACAATTTCTTCAAATATCTCCTAGAACCAAAGATATAACGAAAACAGTCGGCCAAGGTACGAAACGCACGCAAAGAAACCTTTATCCACCGCCTTGAATGCATTTTTTTCATTTTCACTGATTTTTCAGGGAAACTCTCAGCCTAGATATGTGTATTACATATCAATGGTTTTGTTTTTTATTCTTCTTTACGGTGCTGTTTACATTTCCTTAAAATATCTCCTAGAACCAAAGATATAACGAAAACAGTCGGCCAAGGTACGAAACGCACGCAAAGAAACCTTTATCCACCGCCTTGAATGCATTTTTTTCATTTTCACTTATTTTTCAGGGAAACTCTCAGCCTAGATATGTGTATTACATATCAATGGTTTTATTTTTTATTCTTCTTAACGGTGCTTTTTACATTTTCTTAAAATATCTCCTAGAACCAAAGATATAACAAAAACAGTCGGCCAAGGTACGAAACGCACGCAAAGAAACCTTTATCCACCGCCTTGAATGCATTTTTTTCATTTTCACTGATTTTTCAGGGAAACTCTCAGCCTAGAAATGTGTATTCTTTACTGTGCTTTTTACATTTTCTTAAAATATCAAAAATATAAAATAGTGCGCATACACCAACCCGTGTTTATTCGAATAAACACTACACAGACGTGTGTTGTTGTTTCGTGGCTGCGCAGCGCGCGAAGCACGTTCTCCATAAGTTATGCGTTACGGTCGAGTTGCTTCCTTTCTTCGTCCTTCATTGCTCGCGAAAACAGGGAAAGAAATCATAATGCTGCCACAGGATGATCGGTGGGTGGCCTACACTTGGAAGGCGTACAACCAGGTAGGATGGGAAAGAAAAGCGCTCTAGAACCGTTAAAATCCAGCGGAAAACCCGCTCAACTCTTTTCCGCGCGCAGGATCGAAGAATGCGCTCGAAAGAAATCATAATGCTGCGTGCTACAGGGTCATCAGTGGGTAGCCTACACTTGGAAGGCGTACAAACAGGTAGGATGGGAAAGAAAAGCGCTCTAGAACCGTTAAAATCCAGCGGAAAACCCGCTCAACTCTTTTCCGCGCGCAGGATCGAAGAATGCGCTCGAAAGAAATCATAAATCTGCTTGCTACAGAATCATCGTCGGGTGGCCTACACTTGGAAGGCGTACAACCAGGTAGGATGGGAAAGAAAAGCGCTCTAGAACCGTTAAAATCCAGCGGAAAACCCGCTCAACTCTTTTCCGCGCGCAGGATCGAAGAATGCGCTCGAAAGAAATCATAATGCTGCGTGCTACAGGGTCATCAGTGGGTAGCCTACACTTGGAAGGCGTACAAACAGGTAGGATGGGAAAGAAAAGCGCTCTAGAACCGTTAAAATCCAGCGGAAAACCCGCTCAACTCTTTTCCGCGCGCAGGATCGAAGAATGCGCTCGAAAGAAATCATAATGCTGCGTGCTACAGGGTCATCAGTGGGTGGCCTACACTTGGAAGGCGTACAAACAGGTAGGATGGGAAAGAAAAGCGCTCTAGAACCGTTAAAATCCAGCGGAAAACCCGCTCAACTCTTTTCCGCGCGCAGGATCGAAGAATGCGCTCGAAAGAAATCATAATGCTGCGTGCTACAGGGTCATCAGTGGGTAGCCTACACTTGGAAGGCGTACAAACAGGTAGGATGGGAAAGAAAAGCGCTCTAGAACCGTTAAAATCCAGCGGAAAACCCGCTCAACTCTTTTCCGCGCGCAGGATCGAAGAATGCGCTCGAAAGAAATCATAATGCTGCGTGCTACAGGGTCATCAGTGGGTGGCCTACACTTGGAAGGCGTACAAACAGGTAGGATGGGAAAGAAAAGCGCTCTAGAACCGTTAAAATCCAGCGGAAAACCCGCTCAACTCTTTTCCGCGCGCAAGATCGAAGAATGCGCTCGAAAGAAATCATAATGCTGCGTGCTACAGGGTCATCAGTGGGTGGCCTACACTTGGAAGGCGTACAAACAGGTAGGATGGGAAAGAAAAGCGCTCTAGAACCGTTAAAATCCAGCGGAAAACCCGCTCAACTCTTTTCCGCGCGCAAGATCGAAGAATGCGCTCGAAAGAAATCATAATGCTGCGTGCTACAGGGTCATCAGTGGGTGGCCTACACTTGGAAGGCGTACAAACAGGTAGGATGGGAAAGAAAAGCGCTCTAGAACCGTTAAAATCCAGCGGAAAACCCGCTCAACTCTTTTCCGCGCGCAGGATCGAAGAATGCGCTCGAAAGAAATCATAAATCTGCTTGCTACAGAATCATCGTCGGGTGGCCTACACTTGGAAGGCGTACAACCAGGTAGGATGGGAAAGAAAAGCGCTCTAGAACCGTTGCAATCCTGCGGAAAAGCCGCTCAACTCTTTTCCGCGCGCAGGATCGAAGAATGCGCTCGAAAGAAATCATAATGCTGCGTGCTACAGGGTCATCAGTGGGTGGCCTACACTTGGAAGGCGTACAAACAGGTAGGATGGGAAAGAAAAGCGCTCTAGAACCGTTAAAATCCAGCGGAAAACCCGCTCAACTCTTTTCCGCGCGCAGGATCGAAGAATGCGCTCGAAAGAAATCATAATGCTGCGTGCTACAGGGTCATCAGTGGGTGGCCTACACTTGGAAGGCGTACAACCATGTAGGATGGGAAAGAAAAGCGCCCTAGAACCGTTGCAATCCTGCGGAAAATGCTTGGAATTGGATCAAAATTATTTTCGCTCAGGCTCAAAAACGGCCGAAAAACCGGCAAAACCGGGAGCAAACCGGATTTCTACTAGGGCAACATACTACCAGCGCAGGTGGATGCGGCTACACGCTTGGAATGAGCGCCATCTAGCGGTGGCCGAATATCTATCCGAGACACCAACCTATCTGAGGCACCTAACCTGTTCTCACTAGATGGCGCTGCCGCCAAAGAAAAAACGCATCCACCTGCGCTGGTAGTATGTTGCCCTAGTAGAAATCCGGTTTGCTCCCGGTTTTGCCGGTTTTTCGGCCGTTTTTGAGCCTGCGCGAAAATAATTTTGATCCAATTCCAAGCATTTTCCGCAGGATTGCAACGGTTCTAGGGCGCTTTTCTTTCCCATCCTACCTGGTTGTACGCCTTCCAAGTGTAGGCCACCCACTGATGATCATGTAGCACGCAGCATTATGATTTCTTTCGAGCGCATTCTTCGATCCTGCGCGCGGAAAAGAGTTGAGCGGGTTTTCCGCTGGATTTTAACGGTTCTAGAGCGCTTTTCTTTCCCATCCTACCTGTTTGTACGCCTTCCAAGTGTAGGCCACCCACTGATGACCCTGTAGCACGCAGCATTATGATTTCTTTCGAGCGCATTCTTCGATCCTGCGCGCGGAAAAGAGTTGAGCGGGTTTTCCGCTGGATTTTAACGGTTCTAGAGCGCTTTTCTTTCCCATCCTACCTGTTTGTACGCCTTCCAAGTGTAGGCTACCCACTGATGACCCTGTAGCACGCAGCATTATGATTTCTTTCGAGCGCATTCTTCGATCCTGCGCGCGGAAAAGAGTTGAGCGGGTTTTCCGCTGGATTTTAACGGTTCTAGAGCGCTTTTCTTTCCCATCCTACCTGTTTGTACGCCTTCCAAGTGCACCCACTGATGACCCTGTAGCACGCAGCATTATGATTTCTTTCGAGCGCATTCTTCGATCCTGCGCGCGGAAAAGAGTTGAGCGGGTTTTCCGCAGGATTGCAACGGTTCTAGAGCGCTTTTCTTTCCCATGCTACCTGTTTGTACGCCTTCCAAGTGTAGGCCACCCACTGATGACCCTGTAGCACGCAGCATTATGATTTCTTTCGAGCGCATTCTTCGATCCTGCGCGCGGAAAAGAGTTGAGCGGGTTTTCCGCTGGATTTTAACGGTTCAAGAGCGCTTTTCTTTCCATCCTACCTGTTTGTACGCCTTCCAAGTGTAGGCCACCCGCCGATGATTCTGTAGCAAGCAGATTTATGATTTCTTTCGAGCGCATTCTTCGATCCTGCGCGCGGAAAAGAGTTGAGCGGGTTTTCCGCTGGATTTAACGGTTCTAGAGCGCTTTTCTTTCCCATCCTACCTGTTTGTACACCTTCCAAGTGTAGGCCACCCGCCGATGATTCTGTAGCAAGCAGATTTATGATTTCTTTCGAGCGCATTCTTCGATCCTGCGCGCGGAAAAGAGTTGAGCGGCTTTTCCGCAGGATTGCAACGGTTCTAGAGCGCTTTTCTTTCCCATCCTACCTGGTAATACGCCTTCCAAGTGTAGGCCACCCACCGATCATCCTGTGGCAGCATTATGATTTCTTTCCCTGTTTTCGCGAGCAATGAAGGACGAAGAAAGGAAGCAACTCGACCGTAACGCATAACTTATGGAGGGCGTGCATCGCGCGCTGCGCAGCCACGAAACAACAACACACGTCTGTGCAGTGTTTATTCAAATAAACACGGGTTGGTGTATACGCACTATTTTATATTTTTGATATTTTAAGAAAATGTAAAAAGCACAGCGAAGAAGAATAAAAAACAAAACCATTGATATGTAATACACATATCTAGGCTGAGAGTTTCCCTGAAAAATCAGTGAAAATGAACAAAATGCATGCAAGGCGGTGGATGAAGGTTTCTTTGCGTGCTTTTCGTACCTTGGCCGACTGTTTTTGTTATATCTTTGGTTCTAGGAGATATTTTAACAAAATGTAAACAGCACAGTAAAGAAGAATAAAAAACAAAACCATTGATATGTAATACACATATCTAGGCTGAGAGTTTCCCCGAAAAATCAGTGAAAATCAAAAAATGCATTCAAGGCGGTGGATAAAGGTTTTGTTTGCGTGCGTTTCGTACCTTGGCCGACTGTTTTCGTTATATCTTTGGTTCTAGGAGATATTTTAAGAAAATGTAAAAAGCACAGCGAAGAAGAATAAAAAACAAAACCATTGATATGTAATACACATATCTAGGCTGAGAGTTTCCCTGAAAAATCAGTGAAAATGAAAAAAAAATGCATGCAAGGCGGTGGATGAAGGTTTCTTTGCGCGCGTTTCGTACCTTGGCCGACTGTTTTTGTTATATCTTTGGTTCTAGGAGATATTTTAAGAAAATGTAAAAAGCACAGTGGAGAAGAATGAAAAACAAAACCATTGATATGTAATACACATATCTAGGCTGAGAGTTTCCCTGAAAAATCAGTGAAAATGAAAAAAATGCATTCAAGGCGGTGGATAAAGGTTTCTTTGCGTGCTTTTCGTACCTTGGCCGACTGTTTTCGTTATATCTTTGGTTCTAGGAGATATTTTAAGAAAATGTAAAGAGCACCGGGAAGAAGAATAAAAAACAAAACCATTGACATGTAATACACATATCTAGGCTGAGAGTTTCCCTGAAAAATCAGTGAAAATGAAAAAATGCATTCAAGGCGGTGGATAAAGGTTTCTTTGCGTGCTTTTCGTACCATGGCCGACTGTTTTTGTTATATCTTTGGTTCTAGGAGATATTTTAAGAAAATGTAAAAAGCACCGTAAAGGAGAATAAAAACCAAAACCATTGATATGTAATACGCACCTCTAGGCTGAGAGTTTCCCTGAAAAATCAGCGAAAATGAAAAAAAAATGCATTCAAGGCGGTGGATAAAGGTTTCTTTGCGTGCTTTTCGTACCTTGACCGACTGTTTTCGATATATCTTTGGTTCTAGGAGATATTCTAAGAAAATGTAAACAGCACCGTAAAGAAGAATAAAAAACAAAACCATTGATATGTAATACACATATCTAGGCTGAGAGTTTCCCTGAAAAATCAGTGAAAATGAAAAAATGCATTCAAGGCGGTGGATAAAGGTTTCTTTGCGTGCTTTTCGTACCTTGGCCGACTGTTTTTGTTATATCTTTGGTTCTAGGAGATATTTTAAGAAAATGTAAAGAGCACCGGGAAGAAGAATAAAAAACAAAACCATTGATATGTAATACGCAGCTCTAGGCTGAGAGTTTCCCTGAAAAATCAGTGAAAATGAAAAAAATGCATTCAAGGCGGTGGATAAAGGTTTCTTTGCGTGCGTTTCGTACCTTGGCCGACTGTTTTCGTTATATCTTTGGTTCTAGGAGATATTTTAGGAAAATGTAAACAGCACCGTAAAGAAGAATAAAAAACAAAACCATTGATATGTAATACACATATCTAGGCTGAGAGTTTCCCTGAAAAATCAGTGAAAATGAAAAAAATGCATTCAAGGCGGTGGATAAAGGTTTCTTTGCGTGCGTTTCGTACCTTGACCGACTGTTTTTGTTATATCTTTGGTTCTAGGAGATATTTTAAGAAAATGTAAACCGCACCGTAAAGGAGAAAAAAAAACAAAACCATTGATATGTAATACGCACCTCTAGGCTGAGAGTTTCCCTGAAAAATCAGTGAAAATGAAAAAAATGCATTCAAGGCGGTGGATAAAGGTTTCTTTGCGTGCTTTTCGTACCTTGGCCGACTGTTTTCGTTATATCTTTGGTTCTAGGAGATATTTTAAGAAAATGTAAACAGCACCGTAAAGAAGAATAAAAAACAAAACCATTGATATGTAATACACATATCTAGGCTGAGAGTTTCCCTGAAAACTCAGTGAAAATGAAAAAAATGCATTCAAGGCGGTGGATAAAGGTTTCTTTGCGTGCGTTTCGTACCTTGGCCGACTGTTTTCGTTACATCTTTGGTTCTAGGAGATATTTGAAGAAAATGCAAAAAGCACAGTGAAGAAGAATAAAAAACAAAACCATTGATATGTATTACGCACCTCTAGGCTGAGAGTTTCCCTGAAAAATCAGTGAAAATGAAAAAAATGCATTCAAGGCGGTGGATAAAGGTTTCTTTGCGTGCGTTTCGTACCTTGGCCGACTGTTTTCGTTATATCTTTGGTTCTAGGAGATATTTTAAGAAAATGTAAAAAGCACAGTGAAGAAGAATAAAAAACAAAAACTTTGATATGTAATACACATATCTAGGCTGATAGTTTCCCTGAAAAATCAGTGAAAATGAAAAAAAATGCATTCAAGGCGGTGGATAAAGGTTTCTTTGCGTGCGTTTCGTACCTTGGCCGACTGTTTTCGTTATATCTTTGGTTCTAGGAGATATTTTAACAAAATGTAAACAGCACCGTGAAGAAGAATAAAAAACAAAACCATTGATATGTAATACACATATCTAGGCTGAGAGTTTCCCTGAAAAATCAGTGAAAATGAAAAAAATGCATTCAAGGCGGTGGATAAAGGTTTCTTTGCGTGCTTTTCGTACCTTGGCCGACTGTTTTCGTTATATCTTTGGTTCTAGTAGATATTTTAACAAAATGTAAACAGCACCGTGAAGGAGAATAAAAAACAAAACCATTGATATGTAATACACATATCTAGGCTGAGAGTTTCCCTGAAAAATCAGTGAAAATGAAAAAAATGCATTCAAGGCGGTGGATAAAGGTTTCTTCGCGTGCTTTTCGTACCTTGGCCGACTGTTTTTGTTATATCTTTGGTTCTAGGAGATATTTTAAGAAAATGTAAAGAGCATCGTAAAGAAGAATAAAAAACAAAACCATTGATATGTAATACACACCTCTAGGCTGAGAGTTTCCCTGAAAAATCGGTGAAAATGAAAAAAATGCATTCAAGGCGGTGGATAAAGGTTTCTTTGCGTGCTTTTCGTACCTTGGCCGACTGGTTTCGTTATATCTTTGGTTCTAGGAGATATTTGAAGAAAATGTAAACAGCACCGTGAAGAAGAATAAAAAACAAAACCATTGATATGTAATACACATATCTAGGCTGAGAGTTTCCCTGAAAAATCAGTGAAAATGAAAAAAATGCATTCAAGGCGGTGGATAAAGGTTTCTTTGCGTGCGTTTCGTACCTTGGCCGACTGTTTTCGTTATATCTTTGGTTCTAGGAGATATTTTAAGAAAATGTAAAAAGCACAGTGAAGAAGAATAAAAAACAAAAACTTTGATATGTAATACACATATCTAGGCTGAGAGTTTCCCTGAAAAATCAGTGAAAATGAAAAAAATGCATTCAAGGCGGTGGATAAAGGTTTCTTTGCGTGCTTTTCGTACCTTGGCCGACTGTTTTCGTTATATCTTGGGTCTAGGAGATATTTGAAGAAAATGTAAACAGCACCGTAAAGAAGAATAAAAAACAAAACCATTGATATGTAATACACATATCTAGGCTGAGGGTTTCCCTGAAAAATCAGTGAAAATGAAAAAAATGCATTCAAGGCGGTGGATAAAGGTTTCTTTGCGTGCTTTTCGTACCTTGGCCGACTGTTTTCGTTATATCTTTGGTTCTAGGAGATATTTTAAGAAAATGTAAACAGCACCGTGAAGAAGAATAAAAAACAAAACCATTGATATGTAATACGCACCTCTAGGCTGAGAGTTTCCCTGAAAAATCAGTGAAAATGAAAAAAATGCATTCAAGGCGGTGGATAAAGGATTCTTTGCGTGCATTTCGTACCTTGGCCGACTGTTTTCGTTATATCTTTGGTTCTAGGAGATATTTGAAGAAAATGTAAACAGCACCGTAAAGAAGCATAAAAAACAAAACCATTGATATGTAATACACACCTCTAGGCTGAGAGTTTCCCTGAAAAATCGGTGAAAATGAAAAAAAATGCATTCAAGGCGGTGGATAAAGGTTTCTTTGCGTGCTTTTCGTACCTTGGCCGACTGTTTTCGTTATATCTTTGGTTCTAGGAGATATTTTAAGAAAATGTAAACAGCACCGTAAAGAACAATAAAAACCAAAACCATTGATATGTAATACACATATCTAGGCTGAGAGTTTCCCTGAAAAATCAGTGAAAATGAAAAAAATGCATTCAAGGCGGTGGATAAAGGTTTCTTTGCGTGCTTTTCGTACCTTGGCCGACTGTTTTTGTTATATCTTTGGTTCTAGGAGATATTTTAAGAAAATGTAAACAGCACCGTGAAGAAGAATAAAAAACAAAACCATTGATATGTAATACGCACCTCTAGGCTGAGAGTTTCCCTGAAAAATCGGTGAAAATGAAAAAATGCATTCAAGGCGGTGGATAAAGGTTTCTTTGCGTGCGTTTCGTACCTTGGCCGACTGTTTTCGTTATATCTTTGGTTCTAGGAGATATTTTAAGAAAATGTAAACAGCACCGTAAAGGAGAATAAAAAACAAAACCATTGATATGTAATACACATATCTAGGCTGAGAGTTTCCCTGAAAAATCAGTGAAAATGAAAAAAATGCATTCAAGGCGGTGGATAAAGGTTTCTTTGCGTGCTTTTCGTACCTTGGCCGACTGTTTTCGTTATATCTTTGGTTCTAGGAGATATTTTAAGAAAATGTAAACAGCACCGTAAAGAACAATAAAAACCAAAACCATTGATATGTAATACACATATCTAGGCTGAGAGTTTCCCTGAAAAATCAGTGAAAATGAAAAAAATGCATTCAAGGCGGTGGATAAAGGTTTCTTTGCGTGCGTTTCGTACCTTGGCCGACTGTTTTCGTTATATCTTTGGTTCTAGGAGATATTTTAAGAAAATGTAAACAGCACCGTAAAGAAGAATAAAAAACAAAACCATTGATATGTAATACACACCTCTAGGCTGAGAGTTTCCCTGAAAAATCGGTGAAAATGAAAAAAATGCATTCAAGGCGGTGCATAAAGGTTTCTTTGCGTGCTTTTCGTACCTTGGCCGACTGGTTTCGTTATATCTTTGGTTCTAGGAGATATTTTAACAAAATGTAAACAGCACCGCAAAGAAGAATAAAAAACAAAACCATTGATATGTAATACACATATCTAGGCTGAGAGTTTCCCTGAAAAATCAGTGAAAATGAAAAAAATGCATTCAAGGCGGTGGATAAAGGTTTCTTTGCGTGCTTTTCGTACCTTGGCCGACTGTTTTCGTTATATCTTTGGTTCTAGGAGATATTTGAAGAAAATGTAAACAGCACCGCAAAGAAGAATAAAAAACAAAACCATTGATATGTAATACACATATCTAGGCTGAGAGTTTCCCTGAAAAATCAGTGAAAATGAAAAAAATGCATTCAAGGCGGTGGATAAAGGTTTCTTTGCGTGCTTTTCGTACCTTGGCCGACTGTTTTCGTTATATCTTTGGTTCTAGGAGATATTTTAAGAAAATGTAAACAGCACCGTGAAGAAGAATAAAAAACAAAACCATTGATATGTAATACGCACCTCTAGGCTGAGAGTTTCCCTGAAAAATCAGTGAAAATGAAAAAAATGCATTCAAGGCGGTGGATAAAGGATTCTTTGCGTGCATTTCGTACCTTGGCCGACTGTTTTCGTTATATCTTTGGTTCTAGGAGATATTTGAAGAAAATGTAAACAGCACCGTAAAGAAGAATAAAAAACAAAACCATTGATATGTAATACACACCTCTAGGCTGAGAGTTTCCCTGAAAAATCGGTGAAAATGAAAAAAAATGCATTCAAGGCGGTGGATAAAGGTTTCTTTGCGTGCTTTTCGTACCTTGGCCGACTGTTTTCGTTATATCTTTGGTTCTAGGAGATATTTTAAGAAAATGTAAACAGCACCGTAAAGAACAATAAAAACCAAAACCATTGATATGTAATACATATATCTAGGCTGAGAGTGTCCCTGAAAAATCAGTGAAAATGAAAAAAATGCATTCAAGGCGGTGGATAAAGGTTTCTTTGCGTGCTTTTCGTACCTTGGCCGACTGTTTTCGTTATATCTTTGGTTCTAGGAGATATTTTAAGAAAATGTAAACAGCACCGTGAAGAAGAATAAAAAACAAAACCATTGATATGTAATACGCACCTCTAGGCTGAGAGTTTCCCTGAAAAATCGGTGAAAATGAAAAAAATGCATTCAAGGCGGTGGATAAAGGTTTCTTTGCGTGCGTTTCGTACCTTGGCCGACTGTTTTCGTTATATCTTTGGTTCTAGGAGATATTTGAAGAAAATGTAAACAGCACCGTAAAGGAGAATAAAAAACAAAACCATTGATATAAGATACGCACCTCTAAGCTGAGAGTTTCCCTGAAAAATCAGTGAAAATGACAAAAATGCATTCAAGGCGGTGGATGAAGGTTTCTTTGTGTGCTTTTCGTACCTTGGCCGACTGTTTTCGTTATATCTTTGGTTCTAGGAGATATTTGCAGAAAATGTAAACAGCACCGTGAAGAAGAATAAAAAACAAAACCATTGATATGTAATACGCACCTCTAGGCTGAGAGTTTCCCTGAAAAATCGGTGAAAATGAAAAAAATGCATTCAAGGCGGTGGATGAAGGTTTCTTTGCGTGCTTTTCGTACCTTGGCCGACTGTTTTCGTTATATCTTTGGTTCTAGGAGATATTTGAAGAAAATGTAAAGAGCACCGTGAAGAAGAATAAAAAACAAAACCATTGATATGTAATACGCACCTCTAGGCTGAGAGTTTCCCTGAAAAATCGGTGAAAATGAAAAAAATGCATTCAAGGCGGTGGATAAAGGTTTCTTTGCGTGCGTTTCGTACCTTGGCCGACTGTTTTCGTTATATCTTTGGTTCTAGGAGCTATTTGAAGAAAATGTAAACAGCACCGGGAAGAAGAATAAAAAACAAAACCATTGATATGTAAAACACACCTCTAGGCTGATAGTTTCCCTGAAAAATCGGTGAAAATGAAAAAAATGCATTCAAGGCGGTGGATAAAGGTTTCTTTGCGTGCGTTTCGTACCTTGGCCGACTGTTTTCGTTATATCTTTGGTTCTAGGAGATATTTGAAGAAAATGTAAAGAGCACCGTGAAGAAGAATAAAAAACAAAACCATTGATATGTGATACACATATCTAGGCTGAGAGTTTCCCTGAAAAATCAGTGAAAATGAAAAAAATGCACTCGAGGCGGTGGATAAAGGTTTCTTTGCGTGCGTTTCGTACCTTGGCCAACTGTTTTCGTTATATCTTTGGTTTTAGGAGATATTTGAAGAAAATGTAAACAGCACCGTGAAGAAGAATAAAAAACAAAACCATTAATATGTGATACGCACCTCTAGGCTGAGAGTTTCCCTGAAAAATCGGTGAAAATGAAAAAAATGCATTCAAGGCGGTGGATAAAGGTTTCTTTGCGTGCGTTTCGTACCTTGGCCGACTGTTTTCGTTATATCTTTGGTTCTAGGAGCTATTTGAAGAAAATGTAAACAGCACCGTAAAGGAGAATTAAAAACAAAACCATTGATATGTAATACACATATCTAGGCTGAGAGTTTCCCTGAAAAATCAGTGAAAATGAAAAAAAAATGCATTCAAGGCGGTGGATAAAGGTTTCTTTGCGTGCGTTTCGTACCTTGGCCGACTGTTTTCGTTATATCTTTGGTTCTAGGAGATATTTTAAGAAAATGTAAACAGCACAGTGAAGAAGAATAAAAAACAAAACCATTGATATGTAATACACATATCTAGGCTGAGAGTTTCCCTGAAAAATCAGTGAAAATGAAAAAAATGCATTCAAGGCGGTGGATAAAGGTTTCTTTGCGTGCGTTTCGTACCTTGGCCGACTGTTTTCGTTATATCTTTGGTTCTAGGAGCTATTTGAAGAAAATGTAAACAGCACCGGGAAGAAGAATAAAAAACAAAACCATTGATATGTAATACACATATCTAGGCTGAGAGTTTCCCTGAAAAATCAGTGAAAATGAAAAAAATGCATTCAAGGCGGTGGATAAAGGTTTCTTTGCGTGCTTTTCGTACCTTGGCCGACTGTTTTCGTTATATCTTTGGTTCTAGGAGATATTTTAAGAAAATGTAAAAACCACAGCGAAGAAGAATAAAAAACAAAACCATTGATATGTAATACACATATCTAGGCTGAGAGTTTCCCTGAAAAATCAGTGAAAATGAAAAAAAAATGCATTCAAGGCGGTGGATAAAGGTTTCTTTGCGTGCTTTTCGTACCTTGGCCGACTGTTTTCGTTATATCTTTGGTTCTAGGAGATATTTTAAGAAAATGTAAACAGCACCGTAAAGAAGAATAAAAAACAAAACCATTGATATGTAATACACATATCTAGGCTGAGAGTTTCCCTGAAAAATTAGTGAAAATGAAAAAAATGCATTCAAGGCGGTGGATGAAGGTTTCTTTGCGTGCTTTTCGTACCATGGCCGACTGTTTTCGTTATATCTTTGGTTCTAGGAGATATTTTAAGAAAATGTAAACAGCACAGTAAAGAAGAATAAAAAACAAAACCATTGATATGTAATACACATATCTAGGCTGAGAGTTTCCCTGAAAAATCAGTGAAAATGAAAAAAATGCATTCAAGGCGGTGGATAAAGGTTTCTTTGCGTGCGTTTCGTACCTTGGCCGACTGTTTTCGTTATATCTTTGGTTCTAGGAGCTATTTGAAGAAAATGTAAACAGCACCGGGAAGAAGAATAAAAAACAAAACCATTGATATGTAATACACATATCTAGGCTGAGAGTTTCCCTGAAAAATTAGTGAAAATGAAAAAAATGCATTCAAGGCGGTGGATGAAGGTTTCTTTGCGTGCTTTTCGTACCATGGCCGACTGTTTTCGTTATATCTTTGGTTCTAGGAGATATTTTAAGAAAATGTAAACAGCACAGTAAAGAAGAATAAAAAACAAAACCATTGATATGTAATACACATATCTAGGCTGAGAGTTTCCCTGAAAAATCAGTGAAAATGAAAAAAATGCATTCAAGGCGGTGGATAAAGGTTTCTTTGCGTGCGTTTCGTACCTTGGCCGACTGTTTTCGTTATATCTTTGGTTCTAGGAGATATTTGAAGAAAATGTAAACAGCACCGTAAAGAAGAATAAAAAACAAAACCATTGATATGTAATACACATATCTAGGCTGAGAGTTTCCCTGAAAAATCAGTGAAAATGAAAAAAAAATGCATTCAAGGCGGTGGATAAAGGTTTCTTTGCGTGCTTTTCGTACCTTGGCCGACTGTTTTCGTTATATCTTTGGTTCTAGGAGATATTTTAAGAAAATGTAAACAGCACCGTAAAGAAGAATAAAAAACAAAACCATTGATATGTAATACACATATCTAGGCTGAGAGTTTCCCTGAAAAATTAGTGAAAATGAAAAAAATGCATTCAAGGCGGTGGATGAAGGTTTCTTTGCGTACTTTTCGTACCATGGCCGACTGTTTTCGTTATATCTTTGGTTCTAGGAGATATTTTAAGAAAATGTAAACAGCACCGTAAAGAAGAATAAAAAACAAAACCATTGATATGTAATACACATATCTAGGCTGAGAGTTTCCCTGAAAAATCAGTGAAAATGAAAAAAATGCATTCAAGGCGGTGGATAAAGGTTTCTTTGCGTGCGTTTCGTACCTTGGCCGACTGTTTTCGTTATATCTTTGGTTCTAGGAGATATTTGAAGAAAATGTTAACAGCACCGTAAAGAAGAATAAAAAACAAAACCATTGATATGTAATACACATATCTAGGCTGAGAGTTTCCCTGAAAAATCAGTGAAAATGAAAAAAAAATGCATTCAAGGCGGTGGATAAAGGTTTCTTTGCGTGCTTTTCGTACCTTGGCCGACTGTTTTCGTTATATCTTTGGTTCTAGGAGATATTTTAAGAAAATGTAAACAGCACCGTAAAGAAGAATAAAAAACAAAACCATTGATATGTAATACACATATCTAGGCTGAGAGTTTCCCTGAAAAATTAGTGAAAATGAAAAAAATGCATTCAAGGCGGTGGATGAAGGTTTCTTTGCGTACTTTTCGTACCATGGCCGACTGTTTTCGTTATATCTTTGGTTCTAGGAGATATTTTAAGAAAATGTAAACAGCACCGTAAAGAAGAATAAAAAACAAAACCATTGATATGTAATACACATATCTAGGCTGAGAGTTTCCCTGAAAAATCAGTGAAAATGAAAAAAAATGCATTCAAGGCGGTGGATAAAGGTTTCTTTGCGTGCGTTTCGTACCTTGGCCGACTGTTTTCGTTATATCTTTGGTTCTAGGAGATATTTTAAGAAAATGTAAAGAGCACCGTCAAGAAGAATAAAAAACAAAACCATTGATATGTAATACACATATCTAGGCTGAGAGTTTCCCTGAAAAATCAGTGAAAATGAAAAAAATGCATTCAAGGCGGTGGATAAAGGTTTCTTTGCGTGCTTTTCGTACCTTGGCCGACTGTTTTCGTTATATCTTTGGTTCTAGGAGATATTTTAAGAAAATGTAAAAACCACAGCGAAGAAGAATAAAAAACAAACCATTGATATGTGATACACATATCTAGGCTGAGAGTTTCCCTGAAAAATCAGTGAAAATGAAAAAAAAATGCATTCAAGGCGGTGGATAAAGGTTTCTTTGCGTGCTTTTCGTACCTTGGCCGACTGTTTTCGTTATATCTTTGGTTCTAGGAGATATTTTAAGAAAATGTAAACAGGAGATATTTTAAGAAAATGTAAAAACCACAGCGAAGAAGAATAAAAAACAAAACCATTGATATGTGATACACATATCTAGGCTGAGAGTTTCCCTGAAAAATCAGTGAAAATGAAAAAAAATGCATTCAAGGCGGTGGATAAAGGTTTCTTTGCGTGCTTTTCGTACCTTGGCCGACTGTTTTCGTTATATCTTTGGTTCTAGGAGATATTTTAAGAAAATGTAAACAGCACCGTAAAGAAGAATAAAAAACAAAACCATTGATATGTAATACACATATCTAGGCTGAGAGTTTCCCTGAAAAATTAGTGAAAATGAAAAAAATGCATTCAAGGCGGTGGATGATGGTTTCTTTGCGTGCTTTTCGTACCATGGCCGACTGTTTTCGTTATATCTTTGGTTCTAGGAGATATTTTAAGAAAATGTAAACAGCACAGTAAAGAAGAATAAAAAACAAAACCATTGATATGTAATACACATATCTAGGCTGAGAGTTTCCCTGAAAAATCAGTGAAAATGAAAAAAATGCATTCAAGGCGGTGGATAAAGGTTTCTTTGCGTGCGTTTCGTACCTTGGCCGACTGTTTTTGTTATATCTTTGGTTCTAGGAGATATTTGAAGAAAATGTAAACAGCACCGTGAAGAAGAATAAAAAACAAAACCATTGATATGTGATACGCACCTCTAGGCTGAGAGTTTCCCGGAAAAATCAGTGAAAATGAAAAAAATGCATTCAAGGTGGTGGATGAAGGTTTCTTTGCGTGCTTTTCGTACCATGGCCGACTGTTTTCGTTATATCTTTGATTCTAGGAGATATTTGAAGAAAATGTAAACAGCACCGTAAAGAAGAATAAAAAACAAAACCATTGATATGTAATACACATATCTAGGCTGAGAGTTTCCCTGAAAAATCAGTGAAAATGAAAAAAATGCATTCAAGGCGGTGGATAAAGGTTTCTTTGCGTGCTTTTCGTACCTTGGCCGACTGTTTTTGTTATATCTTTGGTTCTAGGAGATATTTTAAGAAAATGTAAACAGCACCGTAAAGAAGAATAAAAAACAAAACCATTGATATGTAATACACATATCTAGGCTGAGAGTTTCCCTGAAAAATAAGTGAAAATGAAAAAAAAATGCATTCAAGGCGGTGGATAAAGGTTTCTTTGCGTGCTTTTCGTACCTTGGCCGACTGTTTTCGTTATATCTTTGGTTCTAGGAGATATTTTAAGAAAATGTAAAGAGCACCGTAAAGAAGAATAAAAAACAAAACCATTGATATGTAATACGCACCTCTAGGCTGAGAGTTTCCCTGAAAAATCGGTGAAAATGAAAAAAATGCATTCAAGGCGGTGGATGAAGGTTTCTTTGCGTGCTTTTCGTACTTTGGCCGACTGTTTTTGTTATATCTTTGGTTCTAGGAGATATTTTAAGAAAATGTAAACAGCACCGTAAAGAAGAATAAAAAACAAAACCATTGATATGTAATACACATATCTAGGCTGAGAGTTTCCCTGAAAAATCAGTGAAAATGAAAAAAATGCATTCAAGGCGGTGGATAAAGGTTTCTTTGCGTGCTTTTCGTACCTTGGCCGACTGTTTTTGTTATATCTTTGGTTCTAGGAGATATTTTAAGAAAATGTAAACAGCACCGTAAAGAAGAATAAAAAACAAAACCATTGATATGTAATACACATATCTAGGCTGAGAGTTTCCCTGAAAAATAAGTGAAAATGAAAAAAAAATGCATTCAAGGCGGTGGATAAAGGTTTCTTTGCGTGCTTTTCGTACCTTGGCCGACTGTTTTCGTTATATCTTTGGTTCTAGGAGATATTTTAAGAAAATGTAAACAGCACCGGGAAGAAGAATAAAAAACAAAACCATTGATATGTAATACACATATCTAGGCTGAGAGTTTCCCTGAAAAATCAGTGAAAATGAAAAAAAATGCATTCAAGGCGGTGGATAAAGGTTTCTTTGCGTGCGTTTCGTACCTTGGCCGACTGTTTTCGTTATATCTTTGGTTCTAGGAGATATTTGAAGAAAATGCAAAGAGCATCGTAAAGAAGAATAAAAAACAAAACCATTGATATGTAATACACACCTCGAGGCTGAGAGTTTCCCTGAAAAATCGGTGAAAATGAAAAAAATGCATTCAAGGCGGTGGATGAAGGTTTCTTTGCGTGCTTTTCGTACTTTGGCCGACTGTTTTCGTTATATCTTTGGTTCTAGGAGATATTTTAAGAAAATGTAAAGAGCACCGCAAAGAAGAATAAAAAACAAAACCATTGATATGTAATACGCACCTCTAGGCTGAGAGTTTCCCTGAAAAATCGGTGAAAATGAAAAAAATGCATTCAAGGCGGTGGATGAAGGTTTCTTTGCGTGCTTTTCGTACCTTGGCCGACTGTTTTCGTTATATCTTTGGTTCTAGGAGATATTTTAAGAAAATGTAAAGAGCACCGTAAAGAAGAATAAAAAACAAAACCATTGATATGTACTACACATATCTAGGCTGAGAGTTTCCCTGAAAAATCAGTGAAAATGAAAAAAAATGCATTCAAGGCGGTGGATGAAGAATTCTTTGCGTGCGGTTCGTACTTTGGCCGACTGTTTTCGTTATATCTTTGGTTCTAGGAGATATTTGAAGAAAATGTAAACAGCACCGTAAAGAAGAATAAAAAACAAAACCATTGATATGTAATACACATATCTAGGCTGAGAGTTTCCCTGAAAAATAAGTGAAAATGAAAAAAAAATGCATTCAAGGCGGTGGATAAAGGTTTCTTTGCGTGCGTTTCGTACCTTGGCCGACTGTTTTTGTTATATCTTTGGTTCTAGGAGATATTTTAAGAAAATGTAAAGAGCACCGTAAAGAAGAATAAAAAACAAAACCATTGATATGTAATACACATATCTAGGCTGAGAGTTTCCCTGAAAAATTAGTGAAAATGAAAAAAATGCATTCAAGGCGGTGGATAAAGGTTTCTTTGCGTGCGTTTCGTACCTTGGCCGACTGTTTTCGTTATATCTTTGGTTCTAGGAGATATTTTAAGAAAATGTAAAGAGCACCGTAAAGAAGAATAAAAAACAAAACCATTGATATGTAATACGCACCTCTAGGCTGAGAGTTTCCCTGAAAAATCGGTGAAAATGAAAAAAATGCATTCAAGGCGGTGGATGAAGGTTTCTTTGCGTGCTTTTCGTACCTTGGCCGACTGTTTTCGTTATATCTTTGGTTCTAGGAGATATTTTAAGAAAATGTAAACAGCACCGTAAAGAAGAATAAAAAACAAAACCATTGATATGTAATACACATATCTAGGCTGAGAGTTTCCCTGAAAAATCAGTGAAAATGAAAAAAAATGCATTCAAGGCGGTGGATGAAGAATTCTTTGCGTGCGGTTCGTACTTTGGCCGACTGTTTTCGTTATATCTTTGGTTCTAGGAGATATTTGAAGAAAATGTAAACAGCACCGTAAAGAAGAATAAAAAACAAAACCATTGATATGTAATACACATATCTAGGCTGAGAGTTTCCCTGAAAAATAAGTGAAAATGAAAAAAAATGCATTCAAGGCGGTGGATAAAGGTTTCTTTGCGTGCGTTTCGTACCTTGGCCGACTGTTTTTGTTATATCTTTGGTTCTAGGAGATATTTTAAGAAAATGTAAACAGCACCGTAAAGAAGAATAAAAAACAAAACCATTGATATGTAATACGCACCTCTAGGCTGAGAGTTTCCCTGAAAAATCGGTGAAAATGAAAAAAATGCATTCAAGGCGGTGGATGAAGGTTTCTTTGCGTGCTTTTCGTACCTTGGCCGACTGTTTTCGTTATATTTTTGGTTCTAGGAGATATTTTAAGAAAATGTAAACAGCACCCGGAAGAAGAATAAAAAAAAAAACCATTGATATGTAATACACATATCTAGGCTGAGAGTTTCCCTGAAAAATTAGTGAAAATGAAAAAAATGCATTCAAGGCGGTGGATAAAGGTTTCTTTGCGTGCGTTTCGTACCTTGGCCGACTGTTTTCGTTATATCTTTGGTTCTAGGAGATATTTTAAGAAATTGTAAAGAGCATCGTTAAGAAGAATAAAAAACAAAACCATTGATATGTAATACGCACCTCTAGGCTGAGAGTTTCCCTGAAAAATCGGTGAAAATGAAAAAAATGCATTCAAGGCGGTGGATGAAGGTTTCTTTGCGTGCTTTTCGTACCTTGGCCGACTGTTTTCGTTATATTTTTGGTTCTAGGAGATATTTTAAGAAAATGTAAACAGCACCCGGAAGAAGAATAAAAAACAAAACCATTGATATGTAATACACATATCTAGGCTGAGAGTTTCCCTGAAAAATCGGTGAAAATGAAAAAAATGCATTCAAGGCGGTGGATGAAGGTTTCTTTGCGTGCGTTTCGTACCTTGGCCGACTGTTTTCGTTATATCTTTGGTTCTAGGAGATATTTTAAGAAAATGTAAAGAGCACAGTGAAGAAGAATAAAAAACAAAACCATTGATATGTGATACGCACCTCTAGGCTGAGAGTTTCCCTGAAAAATCAGTGAAAATGAAAAAAATGCATTCAAGGCGGTGGATGAAGGTTTCTTTGCGTGCTTTTCGTACTTTGGCCGACTGTTTTCGTTATATCTTTGGTTCTAGGAGATATTTTAAGAAAATGTAAAGAGCACCGTAAAGAAGAATAAAAAACAAAACCATTGATATGTAATACGCACCTCTAGGCTGAGAGTTTCCCTGAAAAATCGGTGAAAATGAAAAAAATGCATTCAAGGCGGTGGATGAAGGTTTCTTTGCGTGCTTTTCGTACCTTGGCCGACTGTTTTCGTTATATCTTTGGTTCTAGGAGATATTTTAAGAAAATGTAAAGAGCACCGTAAAGAAGAATAAAAAACAAAACCATTGATATGTAATACACATATCTAGGCTGAGAGTTTCCCTGAAAAATCAGTGAAAATGAAAAAAAATGCATTCAAGGCGGTGGATAAAGGTTTCTTTGCGTGCGTTTCGTACCTTGGCCGACTGTTTTCGTTATATCTTTGGTTCTAGGAGATATTTTAAGAAAATGTAAAGAGCACAGTGAAGAAGAATAAAAAACAAAACCATTGATATGTAATACGCACCTCTAGGCTGAGAGTTTCCCTGAAAAATCGGTGAAAATGAAAAAAATGCATTCAAGGCGGTGGATGAAGGTTTCTTTGCGTGCTTTTCGTACCTTGGCCGACTGTTTTCGTTATATTTTTGGTTCTAGGAGATATTTGAAGAAAATGTAAACAGCACCCGGAAGAAGAATAAAAAACAAAACCATTGATATGTAATACACATATCTAGGCTGAGAGTTTCCCTGAAAAATTAGTGAAAATGAAAAAAATGCATTCAAGGCGGTGGATAAAGGTTTCTTTGCGTGCGTTTCGTACCTTGGCCGACTGTTTTCGTTATATCTTTGGTTCTAGGAGATATTTTAAGAAATTGTAAAGAGCATCGTTAAGAACAATAAAAAACAAAACCATTGATATGTAATACACATATCTAGGCTGAGAGTTTCCCTGAAAAATCAGTGAAAATGAAAAAAATGCATTCAAGGCGGTGGATAAAGGTTTCTTTGCGTGCGTTTCGTACCTTGGCCGACTGTTTTCGTTATATCTTTGGTTCTAGGAGATATTTTAAGAAAATGTAAAGAGCACAGTGAAGAAGAATAAAAAACAAAACCATTGATATGTGATACGCACCTCTAGGCTGAGAGTTTCCCTGAAAAATCAGTGAAAATGAAAAAAATGCATTCAAGGCGGTGGATGAAGGTTTCTTTGCGTGCTTTTCGTACTTTGGCCGACTGTTTTCGTTATATCTTTGGTTCTAGGAGATATTTTAAGAAAATGTAAAGAGCACCGTAAAGAAGAATAAAAAACAAAACCATTGATATGTAATACACATATCTAGGCTGAGAGTTTCCCTGAAAAATAAGTGAAAATGAAAAAAAAATGCATTCAAGGCGGTGGATAAAGGTTTCTTTGCGTGCGTTTCGTACCTTGGCCGACTGTTTTTGTTATATCTTTGGTTCTAGGAGATATTTTAAGAAAATGTAAACAGCACCGTAAAGAAGAATAAAAAACAAAACCATTGATATGTAATACACATATCTAGGCTGAGAGTTTCCCTGAAAAATAAGTGAAAATGAAAAAAATGCATTCAAGGCGGTGGATAAAGGTTTCTTTGCGTGCTTTTCGTACCTTGGCCGACTGTTTTCGTTATATCTTTGGTTCTAGGAGATATTTTAAGAAAATTTAAACTGCACCGTAAAGAAGAATAAAAAACAAAACCATTGATATGTAATACGCACCTCTAGGCTGAGAGTTTCCCTGAAAAATCGGTGAAAATGAAAAAAATGCATTCAAGGCGGTGGATGAAGGTTTCTTTGCGTGCTTTTCGTACCTTGGCCGACTGTTTTCGTTATATTTTTGGTTCTAGGAGATATTTGAAGAAAATGTAAACAGCACCCGGAAGAAGAATAAAAAACAAAACCATTGATATGTAATACACATATCTAGGCTGAGAGTTTCCCTGAAAAATTAGTGAAAATGAAAAAAATGCATTCAAGGCGGTGGATAAAGGTTTCTTTGCGTGCGTTTCGTACCTTGGCCGACTGTTTTCGTTATATCTTTGGTTCTAGGAGATATTTTAAGAAATTGTAAAGAGCATCGTTAAGAACAATAAAAAACAAAACCATTGATATGTAATACACATATCTAGGCTGAGAGTTTCCCTGAAAAATCAGTGAAAATGAAAAAAATGCATTCAAGGCGGTGGATAAAGGTTTCTTTGCGTGCTTTTCGTACCTTGGCCGACTGTTTTCGTTATATCTTTGGTTCTAGGAGATATTTTAAGAAA
Organism: Anopheles aquasalis; assembly: GCF_943734665.1. Lineage (NCBI taxonomy): Eukaryota > Metazoa > Arthropoda > Insecta > Diptera > Culicidae > Anopheles > Anopheles aquasalis. The sequence goes on along the minus strand of NC_064876.1, from coordinate 1,020,090 downwards.
ATGTAAAGAGCACAGTGAAGAAGAATAAAAAACAAAACCATTGATATGTGATACGCACCTCTAGGCTGAGAGTTTCCCTGAAAAATCAGTGAAAATGAAAAAAATGCATTCAAGGCGGTGGATGAAGGTTTCTTTGCGTGCTTTTCGTACTTTGGCCGACTGTTTTCGTTATATCTTTGGTTCTAGGAGATATTTTAAGAAAATGTAAACAGCACCGTAAAGAAGAATAAAAAACAAAACCATTGATATGTAATACGCACCTCTAGGCTGAGAGTTTCCCTGAAAAATCGGTGAAAATGAAAAAAATGCATTCAAGGCGGTGGATGAAGGTTTCTTTGCGTGCTTTTCGTACCTTGGCCGACTGTTTTCGTTATATCTTTGGTTCTAGGAGATATTTTAAGAAAATGTAAAGAGCACCGTAAAGAAGAATAAAAAACAAAACCATTGATATGTAATACACATATCTAGGCTGAGAGTTTCCCTGAAAAATCAGTGAAAATGAAAAAAAATGCATTCAAGGCGGTGGATAAAGGTTTCTTTGCGTGCGTTTCGTACCTTGGCCGACTGTTTTCGTTATATCTTTGGTTCTAGGAGATATTTTAAGAAAATGTAAAGAGCACAGTGAAGAAGAATAAAAAACAAAACCATTGATATGTGATACGCACCTCTAGGCTGAGAGTTTCCCTGAAAAATCAGTGAAAATGAAAAAAATGCATTCAAGGCGGTGGATGAAGGTTTCTTTGCGTGCTTTTCGTACTTTGGCCGACTGTTTTCGTTATATCTTTGGTTCTAGGAGATATTTTAAGAAAATGTAAAGAGCACCGTAAAGAAGAATAAAAAACAAAACCATTGATATGTAATACACATATCTAGGCTGAGAGTTTCCCTGAAAAATTAGTGAAAATGAAAAAAATGCATTCAAGGCGGTGGATAAAGGTTTCTTTGCGTGCGTTTCGTACCTTGGCCGACTGTTTTCGTTATATCTTTGGTTCTAGGAGATATTTTAAGAAAATGTAAAGAGCACAGTGAAGAAGAATAAAAAACAAAACCATTGATATGTGATACGCACCTCTAGGCTGAGAGTTTCCCTGAAAAATCAGTGAAAATGAAAAAAATGCATTCAAGGCGGTGGATGAAGGTTTCTTTGCGTGCTTTTCGTACTTTGGCCGACTGTTTTCGTTATATCTTTGGTTCTAGGAGATATTTTAAGAAAATTTAAACTGCACCGTAAAGAAGAATAAAAAACAAAACCATTGATATGTAATACGCACCTCTAGGCTGAGAGTTTCCCTGAAAAATCAGTGAAAATGAAAAAAATGCATTCAAGGCGGTGGATGAAGGTTTCTTTGCGTGCTTTTCGTACCTTGGCCGACTGTTTTCGTTATATCTTTGGTTCTAGGAGATATTTGAAGAAAATGTAAACAGCACCCGGAAGAAGAATAAAAAACAAAACCATTGATATGTAATACACATATCTAGGCTGAGAGTTTCCCTGAAAAATCAGTGAAAATGAAAAAAATGCATTCAAGGCGGTGGATAAAGGTTTCTTTGCGTGCTTTTCGTACTTTGGCCGACTGTTTTCGTTATATCTTTGGTTCTAGGAGATATTTGAAGAAAATGCAAAGAGCATCGTAAAGAAGAATAAAAAACAAAACCATTGATATGTAATACACACCTCGAGGCTGAGAGTTTCCCTGAAAAATCGGTGAAAATGAAAAAAATGCATTCAAGGCGGTGGATGAAGGTTTCTTTGCGTGCTTTTCGTACTTTGGCCGACTGTTTTCGTTATATCTTTGGTTCTAGGAGATATTTTAAGAAAATGTAAAGAGCACCGTAAAGAAGAATAAGAAACAAAACCATTGATATGTAATACGCACCTCTAGGCTGAGAGTTTCCCTGAAAAATCGGTGAAAATGAAAAAAATGCATTCAAGGCGGTGGATGAAGGTTTCTTTGCGTGCTTTTCGTACCTTGGCCGACTGTTTTCGTTATATCTTTGGTTCTAGGAGATATTTTAAGAAAATGTAAAGAGCACCGTAAAGAAGAATAAAAAACAAAACCATTGATATGTAATACACATATCTAGGCTGAGAGTTTCCCTGAAAAATCAGTGAAAATGAAAAAAAATGCATTCAAGGCGGTGGATGAAGAATTCTTTGCGTGCGGTTCGTACTTTGGCCGACTGTTTTCGTTATATCTTTGGTTCTAGGAGATATTTGAAGAAAATGTAAACAGCACCGTAAAGAAGAATAAAAAACAAAACCATTGATATGTAATACACATATCTAGGCTGAGAGTTTCCCTAAAAAATAAGTGAAAATGAAAAAAAAATGCATTCAAGGCGGTGGATAAAGGTTTCTTTGCGTGCGTTTCGTACCTTGGCCGACTGTTTTTGTTATATCTTTGGTTCTAGGAGATATTTTAAGAAAATGTAAACAGCACCGTAAAGAAGAATAAAAAACAAAACCATTGATATGTGATACACATATCTAGGCTGAGAGTTTCCCTGAAAAATAAGTGAAAATGAAAAAAATGCATTCAAGGCGGTGGATAAAGGTTTCTTTGCGTGCTTTTCGTACCTTGGCCGACTGTTTTCGTTATATCTTTGGTTCTAGGAGATATTTTAAGAAAATTTAAACTGCACCGTAAAGAAGAATAAAAAACAAAACCATTGATATGTAATACGCACCTCTAGGCTGAGAGTTTCCCTGAAAAATCGGTGAAAATGAAAAAAATGCATTCAAGGCGGTGGATGAAGGTTTCTTTGCGTGCTTTTCGTACCTTGGCCGACTGTTTTCGTTATATCTTTGGTTCTAGGAGATATTTTAAGAAAATTTAAACTGCACCGTAAAGAAGAATAAAAAACAAAACCATTGATATGTAATACGCACCTCTAGGCTGAGAGTTTCCCTGAAAAATCGGTGAAAATGAAAAAAATGCATTCAAGGCGGTGGATGAAGGTTTCTTTGCGTGCTTTTCGTACCTTGGCCGACTGTTTTCGTTATATCTTTGGTTCTAGGAGATATTTTAAGAAAATTTAAACTGCACCGTAAAGAAGAATAAAAAACAAAACCATTGATATGTAATACGCACCTCTAGGCTGAGAGTTTCCCTGAAAAATCGGTGAAAATGAAAAAAATGCATTCAAGGCGGTGGATGAAGGTTTCTTTGCGTGCTTTTCGTACCTTGGCCGACTGTTTTCGTTATATCTTTGGTTCTAGGAGATATTTGAAGAAAATGTAAACAGCACCCGGAAGAAGAATAAAAAACAAAACCATTGATATGTAATACACATATCTAGGCTGAGAGTTTCCCTGAAAAATAAGTGAAAATGAAAAAAAATGCATTCAAGGCGGTGGATAAAGGTTTCTTTGCGTGCGTTTCGTACCTTGGCCGACTGTTTTTGTTATATCTTTGGTTCTAGGAGATATTTTAAGAAAATGTAAACAGCACCGTAAAGAAGAATAAAAAACAAAACCATTGATATGTAATACACATATCTAGGCTGAGAGTTTCCCTGAAAAATAAGAGAAAATGAAAAAAATGCATTCAAGGCGGTGGATAAAGGTTTCTTTGCGTGCTTTTCGTACCTTGGCCGACTGTTTTCGTTATATCTTTGGTTCTAGGAGATATTTTAAGAAAATGTAAACAGCACCGTAAAGAAGAATAAAAAACAAAACCATTGATATGTAATACACATATCTAGGCTGAGAGTTTCCCTGAAAAATAAGAGAAAATGAAAAAAATGCATTCAAGGCGGTGGATAAAGGTTTCTTTGCGTGCTTTTCGTACCTTGGCCGACTGTTTTCGTTATATCTTTGGTTCTAGGAGATATTTTAAGAAAATTTAAACTGCACCGTAAAGAAGAATAAAAAACAAAACCATTGATATGTAATACGCACCTCTAGGCTGAGAGTTTCCCTGAAAAATCGGTGAAAATGAAAAAGATGCATTCAAGGCGGTGGATGAAGGTTTCTTTGCGTGCTTTTCGTACCTTGGCCGACTGTTTTCGTTATATCTTTGGTTCTAGGAGATATTTGAAGAAAATGTAAACAGCACCGTAAAGAAGAATAAAAAACAAAACCATTGATATGTAATACACATATCTAGGCTGAGAGTTTCCCTGAAAAATCAGTGAAAATGAAAAAAATGCATTCAAGGCGGTGGATAAAGGTTTCTTTGCGTGCGTTTCGTACCTTGGCCGACTGTTTTCGTTATATCTTTGGTTCTAGGAGATATTTTAAGAAATTGTAAAGAGCATCGTTAAGAACAATAAAAAACAAAACCATTGATATGTAATACACATATCTAGGCTGAGAGTTTCCCTGAAAAATCAGTGAAAATGAAAAAAATGCATTCAAGGCGGTGGATAAAGGTTTCTTTGCGTGCGTTTCGTACCTTGGCCGACTGTTTTCATTATATCTTTGGTTCTAGGAGATATTTTAAGAAAATGTAAAGAGCACAGTGAAGAAGAATAAAAAACAAAACCATTGATATGTGATACGCACCTCTAGGCTGAGAGTTTCCCTGAAAAATCAGTGAAAATGAAAAAAATGCATTCAAGGCGGTGGATAAAGGTTTCTTTGCGTGCGTTTCGTACCTTGGCCGACTGTTTTTGTTATATCTTTGGTTCTAGCAGATATTTTAAGAAAATGTAAAAAGCACAGTGAAGAAGAATAAAAAACAAAACCATTGATATGTGATACGCACCTCTAGGCTGAGAGTTTCCCTGAAAAATCAGTGAAAATGAAAAAAATGCATTCAAGGCGGTGGATAAAGGTTTCTTTGCGTGCGTTTCGTACCTTGGCCGACTGTTTTCGTTATATCTTTGGTTCTAGGAGATATTCGAAGAAAATGTAAAAAGCACCGGGAAGAAGAATAAAAAACAAAACCATTGATATGTAATACACATATCTAGGCTGAGAGTTTCCCTGAAAAATCAGTGAAAATGAAAAAAATGCATTCAAGGCGGTGGATAAAGGTTTCTTTGCGTGCTTTTCGTACCTTGGCCGACTGTTTTCGTTATATCTTTGGTTCTAGGAGATATTTTAAGAAAATGTAAAGAGCATCGTAAAGAAGAATAAAAAACAAAACCATTGATATGTAATACACATATCTAGGCTGAGAGTTTCCCTGAAAAATCAGTGAAAATGAAAAAAATGCATTCAAGGCGGTGGATAAAGGTTTCTTTGCGTGCGTTTCGTACCTTGGCCGACTGTTTTCGTTATATCTTTGGTTCTAGGAGATATTTTAAGAAAATGTAAAGAGCATCGTAAAGAAGAATAAAAAACAAAACCATTGATATGTAATACACATATCTAGGCTGAGAGTTTCCCTGAAAAATCAGTGAAAATGAAAAAAATGCATTCAAGGCGGTGGATAAAGGTTTCTTTGCGTGCGTTTCGTACCTTGGCCGACTGTTTTCGTTATATCTTTGGTTCTAGGAGATATTTTAAGAAAATGTAAAGAGCACAGTGAAGAAGAATAAAAAACAAAACCATTGATATGTGATACGCACCTCTAGGCTGAGAGTTTCCCTGAAAAATCAGTGAAAATGAAAAAAATGCATTCAAGGCGGTGGATAAAGGTTTCTTTGCGTGCGTTTCGTACCTTGGCCGACTGTTTTTGTTATATCTTTGGTTCTAGCAGATATTTTAAGAAAATGTAAAAAGCACAGTGAAGAAGAATAAAAAACAAAACCATTGATATGTGATACGCACCTCTAGGCTGAGAGTTTCCCTGAAAAATCAGTGAAAATGAAAAAAATGCATTCAAGGCGGTGGATAAAGGTTTCTTTGCGTGCGTTTCGTACCTTGGCCGACTGTTTTCGTTATATCTTTGGTTCTAGGAGATATTCGAAGAAAATGTAAAAAGCACCGGGAAGAAGAATAAAAAACAAAACCATTGATATGTAATACACATATCTAGGCTGAGAGTTTCCCTGAAAAATCAGTGAAAATGAAAAAAATGCATTCAAGGCGGTGGATAAAGGTTTCTTTGCGTGCTTTTCGTACCTTGGCCGACTGTTTTCGTTATATCTTTGGTTCTAGGAGATATTTTAAGAAAATGTAAACAGCACCGTAAAGAAGAATAAAAAACAAAACCATTGATATGTAATACACATATCTAGGCTGAGAGTTTCCCTGAAAAATCAGTGAAAATGAAAAAAATGCATTCAAGGCGGTGGATAAAGGTTTCTTTGCGTGCGTTTCGTACCTTGGCCGACTGTTTTCGTTATATCTTTGGTTCTAGGAGATATTTTAAGAAAATGTAAAGAGCACCGTGAAGAAGAATAAAAAACAAAACCATTGATATGTAATACACATATCTAGGCTGAGAGTTTCCCTGAAAAATCGGTGAAAATGAAAAAAATGCATTCAAGGCGGTGGATGAAGGTTTCTTTGCGTGCTTTTCGTACCTTGGCCGACTGTTTTCGTTATATCTTTGGTTCTAGGAGATATTTGAAGAAAATGTAAACAGCACCCGGAAGAAGAATAAAAAACAAAACCATTGATATGTAATACACATATCTAGGCTGAGAGTTTCCCTGAAAAATAAGTGAAAATGAAAAAAAATGCATTCAAGGCGGTGGATAAAGGTTTCTTTGCGTGCGTTTCGTACCTTGGCCGACTGTTTTTGTTATATCTTTGGTTCTAGGAGATATTTTAAGAAAATGTAAACAGCACCGTAAAGAAGAATAAAAAACAAAACCATTGATATGTAATACACATATCTAGGCTGAGAGTTTCCCTGAAAAATAAGAGAAAATGAAAAAAATGCATTCAAGGCGGTGGATAAAGGTTTCTTTGCGTGCTTTTCGTACCTTGGCCGACTGTTTTCGTTATATCTTTGGTTCTAGGAGATATTTTAAGAAAATTTAAACTGCACCGTAAAGAAGAATAAAAAACAAAACCATTGATATGTAATACGCACCTCTAGGCTGAGAGTTTCCCTGAAAAATCGGTGAAAATGAAAAAGATGCATTCAAGGCGGTGGATGAAGGTTTCTTTGCGTGCTTTTCGTACCTTGGCCGACTGTTTTCGTTATATCTTTGGTTCTAGGAGATATTTGAAGAAAATGTAAACAGCACCGTAAAGAAGAATAAAAAACAAAACCATTGATATGTAATACACATATCTAGGCTGAGAGTTTCCCTGAAAAATCAGTGAAAATGAAAAAAATGCATTCAAGGCGGTGGATAAAGGTTTCTTTGCGTGCGTTTCGTACCTTGGCCGACTGTTTTCGTTATATCTTTGGTTCTAGGAGATATTTTAAGAAATTGTAAAGAGCATCGTTAAGAACAATAAAAAACAAAACCATTGATATGTAATACACATATCTAGGCTGAGAGTTTCCCTGAAAAATCAGTGAAAATGAAAAAAATGCATTCAAGGCGGTGGATAAAGGTTTCTTTGCGTGCGTTTCGTACCTTGGCCGACTGTTTTCATTATATCTTTGGTTCTAGGAGATATTTTAAGAAAATGTAAAGAGCACAGTGAAGAAGAATAAAAAACAAAACCATTGATATGTGATACGCACCTCTAGGCTGAGAGTTTCCCTGAAAAATCAGTGAAAATGAAAAAAATGCATTCAAGGCGGTGGATAAAGGTTTCTTTGCGTGCGTTTCGTACCTTGGCCGACTGTTTTTGTTATATCTTTGGTTCTAGCAGATATTTTAAGAAAATGTAAAAAGCACAGTGAAGAAGAATAAAAAACAAAACCATTGATATGTGATACGCACCTCTAGGCTGAGAGTTTCCCTGAAAAATCAGTGAAAATGAAAAAAATGCATTCAAGGCGGTGGATAAAGGTTTCTTTGCGTGCGTTTCGTACCTTGGCCGACTGTTTTCGTTATATCTTTGGTTCTAGGAGATATTCGAAGAAAATGTAAAAAGCACCGGGAAGAAGAATAAAAAACAAAACCATTGATATGTAATACACATATCTAGGCTGAGAGTTTCCCTGAAAAATCAGTGAAAATGAAAAAAATGCATTCAAGGCGGTGGATAAAGGTTTCTTTGCGTGCGTTTCGTACCTTGGCCGACTGTTTTCGTTATATCTTTGGTTCTAGGAGATATTTTAAGAAATTGTAAAGAGCATCGTTAAGAACAATAAAAAACAAAACCATTGATATGTAATACACATATCTAGGCTGAGAGTTTCCCTGAAAAATCAGTGAAAATGAAAAAAATGCATTCAAGGCGGTGGATAAAGGTTTCTTTGCGTGCGTTTCGTACCTTGGCCGACTGTTTTCATTATATCTTTGGTTCTAGGAGATATTTTAAGAAAATGTAAAGAGCACAGTGAAGAAGAATAAAAAACAAAACCATTGATATGTGATACGCACCTCTAGGCTGAGAGTTTCCCTGAAAAATCAGTGAAAATGAAAAAAATGCATTCAAGGCGGTGGATAAAGGTTTCTTTGCGTGCGTTTCGTACCTTGGCCGACTGTTTTTGTTATATCTTTGGTTCTAGGAGATATTTTAAGAAAATGTAAAAAGCACAGTGAAGAAGAATAAAAAACAAAACCATTGATATGTGATACGCACCTCTAGGCTGAGAGTTTCCCTGAAAAATCAGTGAAAATGAAAAAAATGCATTCAAGGCGGTGGATAAAGGTTTCTTTGCGTGCGTTTCGTACCTTGGCCGACTGTTTTCGTTATATCTTTGGTTCTAGGAGATATTCGAAGAAAATGTAAAAAGCACCGGGAAGAAGAATAAAAAACAAAACCATTGATATGTAATACACATATCTAGGCTGAGAGTTTCCCTGAAAAATCAGTGAAAATGAAAAAAATGCATTCAAGGCGGTGGATAAAGGTTTCTTTGCGTGCGTTTCGTACCTTGGCCGACTGTTTTTGTTATATCTTTGGTTCTAGGAGATATTTTAAGAAAATGTAAACAGCACCGTCAAGAAGAATAAAAAACAAAACCATTGATATGTAATACACATATCTAGGCTGAGAGTTACCCTGAAAAATAAGTGAAAATGAAAAAAATGCATTCAAGGCGGTGGATAAAGGTTTCTTTGCGTGCGTTTCGTACCTTGGCCGACTGTTTTCGTTATATCTTTGGTTCTAGGAGATATTTTAAGAAAATGTAAAGAGCACAGTGAAGAAGAATAAAAAACAAAACCATTGATATGTGATACGCACCTCTAGGCTGAGAGTTTCCCTGAAAAATCAGTGAAAATGAAAAAAATGCATTCAAGGCGGTGGATAAAGGTTTCTTTGCGTGCGTTTCGTACCTTGGCCGACTGTTTTCGTTATATCTTTGGTTCTAGGAGATATTTGAAGAAAATGTAAACAGCACCGTAAAGAAGAATAAAAAACAAAACCATTGATATGTAATACACATATCTAGGCTGAGAGTTTCCCTGAAAAATCAGTGAAAATGAAAAAAATGCATTCAAGGCGGTGGATAAAGGTTTCTTTGCGTGCTTTTCGTACCTTGGCCGACTGTTTTCGTTATATCTTTGGTTCTAGGAGATATTTGAAGAAAATGTAAACAGCACCGTAAAGAAGAATAAAAAACAAAACCATTGATATGTAATACACATATCTAGGCTGAGAGTTTCCCTGAAAAATCAGTGAAAATGAAAAAAATGCATTCAAGGCGGTGGATAAAGGTTTCTTTGCGTGCGTTTCGTACCTTGGCCGACTGTTTTCGTTATATCTTTGGTTCTAGGAGATATTTTAAGAAATTGTAAAAAGCATCGTTAAGAACAATAAAAAACAAATCCATTGATATGTAATACACATATCTAGGCTGAGAGTTTCCCTGAAAAATCAGTGAAAATGAAAAAAATGCATTCAAGGCGGTGGATAAAGGTTTCTTTGCGTGCGTTTCGTACCTTGGCCGACTGTTTTCGTTATATCTTTGGTTCTAGGAGATATTTTAAGAAAATGTAAAGAGCACCGTCAAGAAGAATAAAAAACAAAACCATTGATATGTGATACGCACCTCTAGGCTGAGAGTTTCCCTGAAAAATCAGTGAAAATGAAAAAAATGCATTCAAGGCGGTGGATAAAGGTTTCTTTGCGTGCGTTTCGTACCTTGGCCGACTGTTTTTGTTATATCTTTGGTTCTAGGAGATATTTTAAGAAAATGTAAAAAGCACAGTGAAGAAGAATAAAAAACAAAACCATTGATATGTGATACGCACCTCTAGGCTGAGAGTTTCCCTGAAAAATCAGTGAAAATGAAAAAAATGCATTCAAGGCGGTGGATAAAGGTTTCTTTGCGTGCGTTTCGTACCTTGGCCGACTGTTTTCGTTATATCTTTGGTTCTAGGAGATATTCGAAGAAAATGTATAAAGCACCGGGAAGAAGAATAAAAAACAAAACCATTGATATGTAATACACATATCTAGGCTGAGAGTTTCCCTGAAAAATCAGTGAAAATGAAAAAAATGCATTCAAGGCGGTGGATAAAGGTTTCTTTGCGTGCTTTTCGTACCTTGGCCGACTGTTTTCGTTATATCTTTGGTTCTAGGAGATATTTGAAGAAAATGTAAACAGCACCGTAAAGAAGAATAAAAAACAAAACCATTGATATGTAATACACATATCTAGGCTGAGAGTTTCCCGGAAAAATCAGTGAAAATGAAAAAAATGCATTCAAGGCGGTGGATGAAGGTTTCTTTGCGTGCTTTTCGAACCTTGGCCGACTGTTTTTGTTATATCTTTGGTTCTAGGAGATATTTTAAGAAAATGTAAACAGCACCGTAAAGAAGAATAAAAAACAAAACCATTGATATGTAATACACATATCTAGGCTGAGAGTTTCCCTGAAAAATAAGTGAAAATGAAAAAAAAATGCATTCAAGGCGGTGGATAAAGGTTTCTTTGCGTGCGTTTCGTACCTTGGCCGACTGTTTTTGTTATATCTTTGGTTCTAGGAGATATTTTAAGAAAATGTAAACAGCACCGTAAAGAAGAATAAAAAACAAAACCATTGATATGTAATACACATATCTAGGCTGAGAGTTTCCCTGAAAAATCAGTGAAAATGAAAAAAATGCATTCAAGGCGGTGGATAAAGGTTTCTTTGCGTGCGTTTCGTACCTTGGCCGACTGTTTTCGTTATATCTTTGGTTCTAGGAGATATTCGAAGAAAATGTAAAAAGCACCGGGAAGAAGAATAAAAAACAAAACCATTGATATGTAATACACATATCTAGGCTGAGATTTCCCTGAAAAATCAGTGAAAATGAAAAAAATGCATTCAAGGCGGTGGATAAAGGTTTCTTTGCGTGCTTTTCGTACCTTGGCCGACTGTTTTCGTTATATCTTTATTTCTAGGAGATATTTTAAGAAAATGTAAAGAGCATCGTAAAGAAGAATAAAAAACAAAACCATTGATATGTAATACACATATCTAGGCTGAGAGTTTCCCTGAAAAATCAGTGAAAATGAAAAAAATGCATTCAAGGCGGTGGATAAAGGTTTCTTTGCGTGCGTTTCGTACCTTGGCTGACTGTTTTCGTTATATCTTTGGTTCTAGGAGATATTTTAAGAAAATGTAAAGAGCACCGTGAAGAAGAATAAAACACAAAACCATTGATATGTAATACACATATCTAGGCTGAGAGTTTCCCTGAAAAATCAGTGAAAATGAAAAAAATGCATTCAAGGCGGTGGATAAAGGTTTCTTTGCGTGCGTTTCGTACCTTGGCCGACTGTTTTTGTTATATCTTTGGTTCTAGGAGATATTTTAAGAAAATGTAAACAGCACAGTGAAGAAGAATAAAAAACAAAACCATTGATATGTGATACGCACCTCTAGGCTGAGAGTTTCCCTGAAAAATCAGTGAAAATGAAAAAAATGCATTCAAGGCGGTGGATAAAGGTTTCTTTGCGTGCGTTTCGTACCTTGGCCGACTGTTTTCGTTATATCTTTGGTTCTAGGAGATATTTTAAGAAAATGTAAAGAGCACCGTGAAGAAGAATAAAACACAAAACCATTGATATGTAATACACATATCTAGGCTGAGAGTTTCCCTGAAAAATCAGTGAAAATGAAAAAAATGCATTCAAGGCGGTGGATAAAGGTTTCTTTGCGTGCGTTTCGTACCTTGGCCGACTGTTTTTGTTATATCTTTGGTTCTAGGAGATATTTTAAGAAAATGTAAACAGCACAGTGAAGAAGAATAAAAAACAAAACCATTGATATGTGATACGCACCTCTAGGCTGAGAGTTTCCCTGAAAAATCAGTGAAAATGAAAAAAATGCATTCAAGGCGGTGGATAAAGGTTTCTTTGCGTGCGGTTCGTACCTTGGCCGACTGTTTTCGTTATATCTTTGGTTCTAGGAGATATTTTAAGAAAATGTAAACAGCACCGGGAAGAAGAATAAAAAACAAAACCATTGATATGTAATACACATATCTAGGCTGAGAGTTTCCCTGAAAAATCAGTGAAAATGAAAAAAAATGCATTCAAGGCGGTGGATAAAGGTTTCTTTGCGTGCGTTTCGTACCTTGGCCGACTGTTTTCGTTATATCTTTGGTTCTAGGAGATATTTTAAGAAAATGCAAACAGCACCGTAAAGAAGAATAAAAAACAAAACCATTGATATGTAATACACACCTCTAGGCTGAGAGTTTCCCTGAAAAATCGGTGAAAATGAAAAAAATGCATTCAAGGCGGTGGATGAAGGTTTCTTTGCGTGCTTTTCGTACTTTGGCCGACTGTTTTCGTTATTTCTTTGGTTCTAGGAGATATTTTAAGAAAATGTAAAGAGCACCGGGAAGAAGAATAAAAAACAAAACCATTGATATGTAATACACATATCTAGGCTGAGAGTTTCCCTGAAAAATCAGTGAAAATGAAAAAAATGCATTCAAGGCGGTGGATAAAGGTTTCTTTGCGTGCGTTTCGTACCTTGGCCGACTGTTTTCGTTATATCTTTGGTTCTAGGAGATATTTTAAGAAAATGTATGGAGCACCGTAAAGAAGAATAAAAAACAAAACCATGGATATGTAATACACATATCTAGGCTGAGAGTTTCCCTGAAAAATCAGTGAAAATGAAAAAAAATGCATTCAAGGCGGTGGATGAAGAATTCTTTGCGTGCGGTTCGTACTTTGGCCGACTGTTTTCGTTATATCTTTGGTTCTAGGAGATATTTGAAGAAAATGTAAACAGCACCGTAAAGAAGAATAAAAAACAAAACCATTGATATGTAATACACATATCTAGGCTGAGAGTTTCCCTGAAAACTCAGTGAAAATGAAAAAAAAATGCATTCAAGGCGGTGGATAAAGGTTTCTTTGCGTGCTTTTCGTACCTTGGCCGACTGTTTTTGTTATATCTTTGGTTCTAGGAGATATTTTAAGAAAATGTAAACAGCACCGTGAAGAAGAATAAAACACAAAACCATTGATATGTAATACGCACCTCTAGGCTGAGAGTTTCCCGGAAAAATCAGTGAAAATGAAAAAAATGCATTCAAGGCGGTGGATGAAGGTTTCTTTGCGTGCTTTTCGTACCTTGGCCGACTGTTTTTGTTATATCTTTGGTTCTAGGAGATATTTTAAGAAAATGTAAAGAGCACAGTGAAGAAGAATAAAAAACAAAACCATTGATATGTAATACACATATCTAGGCTGAGAGTTTCCCGGAAAAATAAGTGAAAATGAAAAAAAAATGCATTCAAGGCGGTGGATAAAGGTTTCTTTGCGTGCGTTTCGTACCTTGGCCGACTGTTTTCGTTATATCTTTGGTTCTAGGAGATATTTTAAGAAAATGTAAACAGCACCGTAAAGAAGAATAAAAAACAAAACCATTGATATGTAATACACATATCTAGGCTGAGAGTTTCCCTGAAAACTCAGTGAAAATGAAAAAAAAATGCATTCAAGGCGGTGGATAAAGGTTTCTTTGCGTGCTTTTCGTACCTTGGCCGACTGTTTTTGTTATATCTTTGGTTCTAGGAGATATTTTAAGAAAATGTAAACAGCACCGTGAAGAAGAATAAAACACAAAACCATTGATATGTAATACGCACCTCTAGGCTGAGAGTTTCCCTGAAAAATCAGTGAAAATGAAAAAAATGCATTCAAGGCGGTGGATAAAGGTTTCTTTGCGTGCGTTTCGTACCTTGGCCGACTGTTTTCATTATATCTTTGGTTCTAGGAGATATTTTAAGAAAATGTAAAGAGCACAGTGAAGAAGAATAAAAAACAAAACCATTGATATGTGATACGCACCTCTAGGCTGAGAGTTTCCCTGAAAAATCAGTGAAAATGAAAAAAATGCATTCAAGGCGGTGGATAAAGGTTTCTTTGCGTGCGTTTCGTACCTTGGCCGACTGTTTTTGTTATATCTTTGGTTCTAGGAGATATTTTAAGAAAATGTAAAAAGCACAGTGAAGAAGAATAAAAAACAAAACCATTGATATGTGATACGCACCTCTAGGCTGAGAGTTTCCCTGAAAAATCAGTGAAAATGAAAAAAATGCATTCAAGGCGGTGGATAAAGGTTTCTTTGCGTGCGTTTCGTACCTTGGCCGACTGTTTTCGTTATATCTTTGGTTCTAGGAGATATTCGAAGAAAATGTAAAAAGCACCGGGAAGAAGAATAAAAAACAAAACCATTGATATGTAATACACATATCTAGGCTGAGAGTTTCCCTGAAAAATCAGTGAAAATGAAAAAAATGCATTCAAGGCGGTGGATAAAGGTTTCTTTGCGTGCTTTTCGTACCTTGGCCGACTGTTTTCGTTATATCTTTGGTTCTAGGAGATATTTTAAGAAAATGTAAAGAGCATCGTAAAGAAGAATAAAAAACAAAACCATTGATATGTAATACACATATCTAGGCTGAGAGTTTCCCTGAAAAATCAGTGAAAATGAAAAAAATGCATTCAAGGCGGTGGATAAAGGTTTCTTTGCGTGCGTTTCGTACCTTGGCTGACTGTTTTCGTTATATCTTTGGTTCTAGGAGATATTTTAAGAAAATGTAAAGAGCACCGTGAAGAAGAATAAAACACAAAACCATTGATATGTAATACACATATCTAGGCTGAGAGTTTCCCTGAAAAATCAGTGAAAATGAAAAAAATGCATTCAAGGCGGTGGATAAAGGTTTCTTTGCGTGCGTTTCGTACCTTGGCCGACTGTTTTTGTTATATCTTTGGTTCTAGGAGATATTTTAAGAAAATGTAAACAGCACAGTGAAGAAGAATAAAAAACAAAACCATTGATATGTGATACGCACCTCTAGGCTGAGAGTTTCCCTGAAAAATCAGTGAAAATGAAAAAAATGCATTCAAGGCGGTGGATAAAGGTTTCTTTGCGTGCGTTTCGTACCTTGGCCGACTGTTTTCGTTATATCTTTGGTTCTAGGAGATATTTTAAGAAAATGTAAAGAGCACCGTGAAGAAGAATAAAACACAAAACCATTGATATGTAATACACATATCTAGGCTGAGAGTTTCCCTGAAAAATCAGTGAAAATGAAAAAAATGCATTCAAGGCGGTGGATAAAGGTTTCTTTGCGTGCGTTTCGTACCTTGGCCGACTGTTTTTGTTATATCTTTGGTTCTAGGAGATATTTTAAGAAAATGTAAACAGCACAGTGAAGAAGAATAAAAAACAAAACCATTGATATGTGATACGCACCTCTAGGCTGAGAGTTTCCCTGAAAAATCAGTGAAAATGAAAAAAATGCATTCAAGGCGGTGGATAAAGGTTTCTTTGCGTGCGGTTCGTACCTTGGCCGACTGGTTTTGTTATATCTTTGGTTCTAGGAGATATTTTAAGAAAATGTAAAGAGCACCGTAAAGAAGAATAAAAAACAAAACCATTGATATGTAATACGCACCTCTAGGCTGAGAGTTTCCCTGAAAAATCGGTGAAAATGAAAAAAATGCATTCAAGGCGGTGGATGAAGGTTTCTTTGCGTGCTTTTCGTACCTTGGCCGACTGTTTTCGTTATATCTTTGGTTCTAGGAGATATTTTAAGAAAATGTAAACAGCACCGGGAAGAAGAATAAAAAACAAAACCATTGATATGTAATACACATATCTAGGCTGAGAGTTTCCCTGAAAAATCAGTGAAAATGAAAAAAATGCATTCAAGGCGGTGGATAAAGGTTTCTTTGCGTGCGTTTCGTACCTTGGCCGACTGTTTTCGTTATATCTTTGGTTCTAGGAGATATTTTAAGAAAATGTATGGAGCACCGTAAAGAAGAATAAAAAACAAAACCATGGATATGTAATACACATATCTAGGCTGAGAGTTTCCCTGAAAAATCAGTGAAAATGAAAAAAAATGCATTCAAGGCGGTGGATGAAGAATTCTTTGCGTGCGGTTCGTACTTTGGCCGACTGTTTTCGTTATATCTTTGGTTCTAGGAGATATTTGAAGAAAATGTAAACAGCACCGTAAAGAAGAATAAAAAACAAAACCATTGATATGTAATACACATATCTAGGCTGAGAGTTTCCCTGAAAACTCAGTGAAAATGAAAAAAAAATGCATTCAAGGCGGTGGATAAAGGTTTCTTTGCGTGCTTTTCGTACCTTGGCCGACTGTTTTCGTTATATCTTTGGTTCTAGGAGATATTTTAAGAAAATGTAAACAGCACCGTGAAGAAGAATAAAACACAAAACCATTGATATGTAATACGCACCTCTAGGCTGAGAGTTTCCCGGAAAAATCAGTGAAAATGAAAAAAATGCATTCAAGGCGGTGGATGAAGGTTTCTTTGCGTGCTTTTCGTACCTTGGCCGACTGTTTTTGTTATATCTTTGGTTCTAGGAGATATTTTAAGAAAATGTAAAGAGCACCGTGAAGAAGAATAAAACACAAAACCATTGATATGTAATACACATATCTAGGCTGAGAGTTTCCCTGAAAAATCAGTGAAAATGAA
The DNA here is from genome assembly GCF_943734665.1 of Anopheles aquasalis. NCBI lineage: Eukaryota > Metazoa > Arthropoda > Insecta > Diptera > Culicidae > Anopheles > Anopheles aquasalis. The sequence continues at coordinate 1,003,207 of NC_064876.1, read as the reverse complement.
AAAAATGCATTCAAGGCGGTGGATAAAGGTTTCTTTGCGTGCGTTTCGTACCTTGGCCGACTGTTTTTGTTATATCTTTGGTTCTAGGAGATATTTTAAGAAAATGTAAACAGCACAGTGAAGAAGAATAAAAAACAAAACCATTGATATGTAATACACATATCTAGGCTGAGAGTTTCCCGGAAAAATAAGTGAAAATGAAAAAAAAATGCATTCAAGGCGGTGGATAAAGGTTTCTTTGCGTGCGTTTCGTACCTTGGCCGACTGTTTTCGTTATATCTTTGGTTCTAGGAGATATTTGAAGAAAATGTAAACAGCACCGTAAAGAAGAATAAAAAACAAAACCATTGATATGTAATACACATATCTAGGCTGAGAGTTTCCCTGAAAACTCAGTGAAAATGAAAAAAAAATGCATTCAAGGCGGTGGATAAAGGTTTCTTTGCGTGCGTTTCGTACCTTGGCCGACTGTTTTCGTTATATCTTTGGTTCTAGGAGATATTTTAAGAAAATGTAAACAGCACAGTGAAGAAGAATAAAAAACAAAACCATTGATATGTGATACGCACCTCTAGGCTGAGAGTTTCCCTGAAAAATCAGTGAAAATGAAAAAAAATGCATTCAAGGCGGTGGATAAAGGTTTCTTTGCGTGCGGTTCGTACCTTGGCCGACTGGTTTTGTTATATCTTTGGTTCTAGGAGATATTTGAAGAAAATGTAAACAGCACCGTAAAGAAGAATAAAAAACAAAACCATTGATATGTAATACACATATCTAGGCTAAGAGTTTCCCTGAAAAGTCAGTGAAAATGAAAAAAAATGCATTCAAGGCGGTGGATAAAGGTTTCTTTGCGTGCGTTTCGTACCTTGGCCGACTGTTTTTGTTATATCTTTGGTTCTAGGAGATATTTGAAGAAAATGTAAACAGCACCGTCAAGAAGAATAAAAAACAAAACCATTGATATGTAATACACATATCTAGGCTGAGAGTTTCCCTGAAAAATCAGTGAAAATGAAAAAAAAATGCATTCAAGGCGGTGGATAAAGGTTTCTTTGCGTGCGTTTCGTACCTTGGCCGACTGTTTTCGTTATATCTTTGGTTCTAGGAGATATTTTAAGAAAATGTAAACAGCACCGGGAAGAAGAATAAAAAACAAAACCATTGATATGTAATACACATATCTAGGCTGAGAGTTTCCCTGAAAAATCAGTGAAAATGAAAAAAAATGCATTCAAGGCGGTGGATAAAGGTTTCTTTGCGTGCGTTTCGTACCTTGGCCGACTGTTTTTGTTATATCTTTGGTTCTAGGAGATATTTTAAGAAAATGTAAACAGCACAGTGAAGAAGAATAAAAAACAAAACCATTGATATGTAATACACATATCTAGGCTGAGAGTTTCCCGGAAAAATAAGTGAAAATGAAAAAAAAATGCATTCAAGGCGGTGGATAAAGGTTTCTTTGCGTGCGTTTCGTACCTTGGCCGACTGTTTTCGTTATATCTTTGGTTCTAGGAGATATTTGAAGAAAATGTAAACAGCACCGTAAAGAAGAATAAAAAACAAAACCATTGATATGTAATACACATATCTAGGCTGAGAGTTTCCCTGAAAACTCAGTGAAAATGAAAAAAAAATGCATTCAAGGCGGTGGATAAAGGTTTCTTTGCGTGCGTTTCGTACCTTGGCCGACTGTTTTCGTTATATCTTTGGTTCTAGGAGATATTTTAAGAAAATGTAAACAGCACAGTGAAGAAGAATAAAAAACAAAACCATTGATATGTGATACGCACCTCTAGGCTGAGAGTTTCCCTGAAAAATAAGTGAAAATGAAAAAAAAATGCATTCAAGGCGGTGGATAAAGGTTTCTTTGCGTGCGTTTCGTACCTTGGCCGACTGTTTTTGTTATATCTTTGGTTCTAGGAGATATTTTAAGAAAATGTAAACAGCACCGTAAAGAACAATAAAAAACAAAACCATTGATATGTAATACACATATCTAGGCTGAGAGTTTCCCTGAAAAATAAGTGAAAATGAAAAAAATGCATTCACGGCGGTGGATAAAGGTTTCTTTGCGTGCTTTTCGTACCTTGGCCGACTGTTTTCGTTATATCTTTGGTTCTAGGAGATATTTTAAGAAAATGTAAACTGCACCGTAAAGAAGAATAAAAAACAAAACCATTGATATGTAATACGCACCTCTAGGCTGAGAGTTTCCCTGAAAAATCGGTGAAAATGAAAAAAATGCATTCAAGGCGGTGGATGAAGGTTTCTTTGCGTGCTTTTCGTACCTTGGCCGACTGTTTTTGTTATATCTTTGGTTCTAGGAGATATTTTAAGAAAATGTAAAAAGCACAGTGAAGAAGAATAAAAAACAAAACCATTGATATGTAATACACATATCTAGGCTGAGAGTTTCCCGGAAAAATCAGTGAAAATGAAAAAAAATGCATTCAAGGCGGTGGATGAAGGTTTCTTTGCGTGCTTTTCGTACCTTGGCCGACTGTTTTTGTTATATCTTTGGTTCTAGGAGATATTTTAAGAAAATGTAAAGAGCACCGTGAAGAAGAATAAAAAACAAAACCATTGATATGTAATACACATATCTAGGCTGAGAGTTTCCCTGAAAAATCAGTGAAAATGAAAAAAAATGCATTCAAGGCGGTGGATAAAGGTTTCTTTGCGTGCGTTTCGTACCTTGGCCGACTGTTTTCGTTATATCTTTGGTTCTAGGAGATATTTTAAGAAATTGTAAAGAGCATCGTTAAGAACAATAAAAAACAAAACCATTGATATGTAATACACATATCTAGGCTGAGAGTTTCCCTGAAAAATCAGTGAAAATGAAAAAAAATGCATTCAAGGCGGTGGATAAAGGTTTCTTTGCGTGCGTTTCGTACCTTGGCCGACTGTTTTCGTTATATCTTTGGTTCTAGGAGATATTTTAAGAAATTGTAAAGAGCATCGTTAAGAACAATAAAAAACAAAACCATTGATATGTAATACACATATCTAGGCTGAGAGTTTCCCTGAAAAATCAGTGAAAATGAAAAAAATGCATTCAAGGCGGTGGATAAAGGTTTCTTTGCGTGCGTTTCGTACCTTGGCCGACTGTTTTCGTTATATCTTTGGTTCTAGGAGATATTTTAAGAAAATGTAAAGAGCACCGTGAAGAAGAATAAAAAACAAAACCATTGATATGTAATACGCACCTCTAGGCTGAGAGTTTCCCTGAAAAATCAGTGAAAATGAAAAAAATGCATTCAAGGCGGTGGATAAAGGTTTCTTTGCGTGCTTTTCGTACCTTGGCCGACTGTTTTTGTTATATCTTTGGTTCTAGCAGATATTTTAAGAAAATGTAAAAAGCACAGTGAAGAAGAATAAAAAACAAAAACTTTGATATGTGATACGCACCTCTAGGCTGAGAGTTTCCCTGAAAAATCAGTGAAAATGAAAAAAATGCATTCAAGGCGGTGGATAAAGGTTTCTTTGCGTGCGTTTCGTACCTTGGCCGACTGTTTTCGTTATATCTTTGGTTCTAGGAGATATTCGAAGAAAATGTAAAAAGCACCGGGAAGAAGAATAAAAAACAAAACCATTGATATGTAATACACATATCTAGGCTGAGAGTTTCCCTGAAAAATCAGTGAAAATGAAAAAAATGCATTCAAGGCGGTGGATGAAGGTTTCTTTGCGTGCTTTTCGTACCTTGGCCGACTGTTTTCGTTATATCTTTGGTTCTAGGAGATATTTTAAGAAAATGTAAAGAGCATCGTAAAGAAGAATAAAAAACAAAACCATTGATATGTAATACACATATCTAGGCTGAGAGTTTCCCTGAAAAATCAGTGAAAATGAAAAAAATGCATTCAAGGCGGTGGATAAAGGTTTCTTTGCGTGCGTTTCGTACCTTGGCCGACTGTTTTCGTTATATCTTTGGTTCTAGGAGATATTTTAAGAAAATGTAAACAGCACAGTGAAGAAGAATAAAAAACAAAACCATTGATATGTGATACGCACCTCTAGGCTGAGAGTTTCCCTGAAAAATCAGTGAAAATGAAAAAAATGCATTCAAGGCGGTGGATAAAGGTTTCTTTGCGTGCGGTTCGTACCTTGGCCGACTGGTTTTGTTATATCTTTGGTTCTAGGAGATATTTTAAGAAAATGTAAACAGCACCGTAAAGAAGAATAAAAAACAAAACCATTGATATGTAATACACATATCTAGGCTAAGAGTTTCCCTGAAAAATCAGTGAAAATGAAAAAAAATGCATTCAAGGCGGTGGATAAAGGTTTCTTTGCGTGCGTTTCGTACCTTGGCCGACTGTTTTTGTTATATCTTTGGTTCTAGGGGATATTTTAAGAAAATGTAAAGAGCACCGTGAAGAAGAATAAAAAACAAAACCATTGATATGTAATACACATATCTAGGCTGAGAGTTTCCCTGAAAAATAAGTGAAAATGAAAAAAAAATGCATTCAAGGCGGTGGATAAAGGTTTCTTTGCGTGCTTTTCGTACCTTGGCCGACTGTTTTCGTTATATCTTTGGTTCTAGGAGATATTTTAAGAAAATGTAAAGAGCACCGTAAAGAAGAATAAAAAACAAAACCATTGATATGTAATACGCACCTCTAGGCTGAGAGTTTCCCTGAAAAATCGGTGAAAATGAAAAAAATGCATTCAAGGCGGTGGATGAAGGTTTCTTTGCGTGCTTTTCGTACCTTGGCCGACTGTTTTCGTTATATCTTTGGTTCTAGGAGATATTTTAAGAAAATGTAAACAGCACCGTGAAGAAGAATAAAAAACAAAACCATTGATATGTAATACACATATCTAGGCTGAGAGTTTCCCTGAAAAATCAGTGAAAATGAAAAAAAATGCATTCAAGGCGGTGGATAAAGGTTTCTTTGCGTGCGTTTCGTACCTTGGCCGACTGTTTTCGTTATATCTTTGGTTCTAGGAGATATTTTAAGAAAATGCAAAGAGCATCGTAAAGAAGAATAAAAAACAAAACCATTGATATGTAATACACACCTCTAGGCTGAGAGTTTCCCTGAAAAATCGGTGAAAATGAAAAAAATGCATTCAAGGCGGTGGATGAAGGTTTCTTTGCGTGCTTTTCGTACTTTGGCCGACTGTTTTCGTTATATCTTTGGTTCTAGGAGATATTTGAAGAAAATGTAAACAGCACCGGGAAGAAGAATAAAAAACAAAACCATTGATATGTAATACACATATCTAGGCTGAGAGTTTCCCTGAAAAATCAGTGAAAATGAAAAAAATGCATTCAAGGCGGTGGATAAAGGTTTCTTTGCGTGCGTTTCGTACCTTGGCCGACTGTTTTTGTTATATCTTTGGTTCTAGGAGATATTTTAAGAAAATGTAAAGAGCACCGTAAAGAAGAATAAAAAACAAAACCATTGATATGTAATACACATATCTAGGCTGAGAGTTTCCCTGAAAAATCAGTGAAAATGAAAAAAAATGCATTCAAGGCGGTGGATGAAGAATTCTTTGCGTGCGGTTCGTACTTTGGCCGACTGTTTTCGTTATATCTTTGGTTCTAGGAGATATTTGAAGAAAATGTAAACAGCACCGTAAAGAAGAATAAAAAACAAAACCATTGATATGTAATACACATATCTAGGCTGAGAGTTTCCCTGAAAACTCAGTGAAAATGAAAAAAAAATGCATTCAAGGCGGTGGATAAAGGTTTCTTTGCGTGCGTTTCGTACCTTGGCCGACTGTTTTTGTTATATCTTTGGTTCTAGGAGATATTTTAAGAAAATGTAAACAGCACCGTGAAGAAGAATAAAACACAAAACCATTGATATGTAATACGCACCTCTAGGCTGAGAGTTTCCCGGAAAAATCAGTGAAAATGAAAAAAATGCATTCAAGGCGGTGGATGAAGGTTTCATTGCGTGCTTTTCGTACCTTGGCCGACTGTTTTTGTTATATCTTTGGTTCTAGGAGATATTTTAAGAAAATGTAAAGAGCACCGTGAAGAAGAATAAAACACAAAACCATTGATATGTAATACACATATCTAGGCTGAGAGTTTCCCGGAAAAATCAGTGAAAATGAAAAAAATGCATTCAAGGCGGTGGATGAAGGTTTCATTGCGTGCTTTTCGTACCTTGGCCGACTGTTTTTGTTATATCTTTGGTTCTAGGAGATATTTTAAGAAAATGTAAACAGCACCGTGAAGAAGAATAAAAAACAAAACCATTGATATATAATACGCACCTCTAGGCTGAGAGTTTCCCGGAAAAATCAGTGAAAATGAAAAAAATGCATTCAAGGCGGTGGATAAAGGTTTCTTTGCGTGCTTTTCGTACCTTGGCCGACTGTTTTTGTTATATCTTTGGTTCTAGGAGATATTTGAAGAAAATGTAAAAAGCACAGTGAAGAAGAATAAAAAACAAAACCATTGATATGTAATACACATATCTAGGCTGAGAGTTTCCCGGAAAAATCAGTGAAAATGAAAAAAAATGCATTCAAGGCGGTGGATGAAGGTTTCTTTGCGTGCTTTTCGTACCTTGGCCGACTGTTTTTGTTATATCTTTGGTTCTAGGAGATATTTTAAGAAAATGTAAAGAGCACCGTGAAGAAGAATAAAACACAAAACCATTGATATGTAATACACATATCTAGGCTGAGAGTTTCCCTGAAAAATCAGTGAAAATGAAAAAAAATGCATTCAAGGCGGTGGATAAAGGTTTCTTTGCGTGCGTTTCGTACCTTGGCCGACTGTTTTCGTTATATCTTTGGTTCTAGGAGATATTTTAAGAAATTGTAAAGAGCATCGTTAAGAACAATAAAAAACAAAACCATTGATATGTAATACACATATCTAGGCTGAGAGTTTCCCTGAAAAATCAGTGAAAATGAAAAAAAATGCATTCAAGGCGGTGGATAAAGGTTTCTTTGCGTGCGTTTCGTACCTTGGCCGACTGTTTTCGTTATATCTTTGGTTCTAGGAGATATTTTAAGAAATTGTAAAGAGCATCGTTAAGAACAATAAAAAACAAAACCATTGATATGCAATACACATATCTAGGCTGAGAGTTTCCCTGAAAAATCAGTGAAAATGAAAAAAATGCATTCAAGGCGGTGGATAAAGGTTTCTTTGCGTGCGTTTCGTACCTTGGCCGACTGTTTTCGTTATATCTTTGGTTCTAGGAGATATTTTAAGAAAATGTAAAGAGCACAGTGAAGAAGAATAAAAAACAAAACCATTGATATGTGATACGCACCTCTAGGCTGAGAGTTTCCCTGAAAAATCAGTGAAAATGAAAAAAATGCATTCAAGGCGGTGGATAAAGGTTTCTTTGCGTGCTTTTCGTACCTTGGCCGACTGTTTTTGTTATATCTTTGGTTCTAGCAGATATTTTAAGAAAATGTAAAGAGCACAGTGAAGAAGAATAAAAAACAAAAACTTTGATATGTGATACGCACCTCTAGGCTGAGAGTTTCCCTGAAAAATCAGTGAAAATGAAAAAAATGCATTCAAGGCGGTGGATAAAGGTTTCTTTGCGTGCGTTTCGTACCTTGGCCGACTGTTTTCGTTATATCTTTGGTTCTAGGAGATATTCGAAGAAAATGTAAAGAGCACCGGGAAGAAGAATAAAAAACAAAACCATTGATATGTAATACACATATCTAGGCTGAGAGTTTCCCTGAAAAATCAGTGAAAATGAAAAAAATGCATTCAAGGCGGTGGATGAAGGTTTCTTTGCGTGCTTTTCGTACCTTGGCCGACTGTTTTCGTTATATCTTTGGTTCTAGGAGATATTTTAAGAAAATGTAAAGAGCATCGTAAAGAAGAATAAAAAACAAAACCATTGATATGTAATACACATATCTAGGCTGAGAGTTTCCCTGAAAAATCAGTGAAAATGAAAAAAATGCATTCAAGGCGGTGGATAAAGGTTTCTTTGCGTGCGTTTCGTACCTTGGCCGACTGTTTTCGTTATATCTTTGGTTCTAGGAGATATTTTAAGAAAATGTAAAGAGCACCGTGAAGAAGAATAAAACACAAAACCATTGATATGTAATACACATATCTAGGCTGAGAGTTTCCCTGAAAAATCAGTGAAAATGAAAAAAAATGCATTCAAGGCGGTGGATAAAGGTTTCTTTGCGTGCGTTTCGTACCTTGGCCGACTGTTTTTGTTATATCTTTGGTTCTAGGAGATATTTTAAGAAAATGTAAACAGCACAGTGAAGAAGAATAAAAAACAAAACCATTGATATGTGATACGCACCTCTAGGCTGAGAGTTTCCCTGAAAAATCAGTGAAAATGAAAAAAATGCATTCAAGGCGGTGGATAAAGGTTTCTTTGCGTGCGGTTCGTACCTTGGCCGACTGGTTTTGTTATATCTTTGGTTCTAGGAGATATTTTAAGAAAATGTAAACAGCACAGTAAAGAAGAATAAAAAACAAAACCATTGATATGTAATACACATATCTAGGCTAAGAGTTTCCCTGAAAAATCAGTGAAAATGAAAAAAAATGCATTCAAGGCGGTGGATAAAGGTTTCTTTGCGTGCGTTTCGTACCTTGGCCGACTGTTTTTGTTATATCTTTGGTTCTAGGGGATATTTTAAGAAAATGTAAACAGCACCGTCAAGAAGAATAAAAAACAAAACCATTGATATGTAATACACATATCTAGGCTGAGAGTTTCCCTGAAAAATAAGTGAAAATGAAAAAAAAATGCATTCAAGGCGGTGGATAAAGGTTTCTTTGCGTGCTTTTCGTACCTTGGCCGACTGTTTTCGTTATATCTTTGGTTCTAGGAGATATTTTAAGAAAATGTAAAGAGCACCGTAAAGAAGAATAAAAAACAAAACCATTGATATGTAATACGCACCTCTAGGCTGAGAGTTTCCCTGAAAAATCGGTGAAAATGAAAAAAATGCATTCAAGGCGGTGGATGAAGGTTTCTTTGCGTGCTTTTCGTACCTTGGCCGACTGTTTTCGTTATATCTTTGGTTCTAGGAGATATTTTAAGAAAATGTAAACAGCACCGGGAAGAAGAATAAAAAACAAAACCATTGATATGTAATACACATATCTAGGCTGAGAGTTTCCCTGAAAAATCAGTGAAAATGAAAAAAAATGCATTCAAGGCGGTGGATAAAGGTTTCTTTGCGTGCGTTTCGTACCTTGGCCGACTGTTTTCGTTATATCTTTGGTTCTAGGAGATATTTTAAGAAAATGCAAAGAGCATCGTAAAGAAGAATAAAAAACAAAACCATTGATATGTAATACACACCTCTAGGCTGAGAGTTTCCCTGAAAAATCGGTGAAAATGAAAAAAATGCATTCAAGGCGGTGGATGAAGGTTTCTTTGCGTGCTTTTCGTACTTTGGCCAACTGTTTTCGTTATATCTTTGGTTCTAGGAGATATTTGAAGAAAATGTAAACAGCACCGGGAAGAAGAATAAAAAACAAAACCATTGATATGTAATACACATATCTAGGCTGAGAGTTTCCCTGAAAAATCAGTGAAAATGAAAAAAATGCATTCAAGGCGGTGGATAAAGGTTTCTTTGCGTGCGTTTCGTACCTTGGCCGACTGTTTTTGTTATATCTTTGGTTCTAGGAGATATTTTAAGAAAATGTAAAGAGCACCGTAAAGAAGAATAAAAAACAAAACCATTGATATGTAATACACATATCTAGGCTGAGAGTTTCCCTGAAAAATCAGTGAAAATGAAAAAAAATGCATTCAAGGCGGTGGATGAAGAATTCTTTGCGTGCGGTTCGTACTTTGGCCGACTGTTTTCGTTATATCTTTGGTTCTAGGAGATATTTGAAGAAAATGTAAACAGCACCGTAAAGAAGAATAAAAAACAAAACCATTGATATGTAATACACATATCTAGGCTGAGAGTTTCCCTGAAAACTCAGTGAAAATGAAAAAAAAATGCATTCAAGGCGGTGGATAAAGGTTTCTTTGCGTGCGTTTCGTACCTTGGCCGACTGTTTTTGTTATATCTTTGGTTCTAGGAGATATTTTAAGAAAATGTAAACAGCACCGTGAAGAAGAATAAAACACAAAACCATTGATATGTAATACACATATCTAGGCTGAGAGTTTCCCGGAAAAATCAGTGAAAATGAAAAAAATGCATTCAAGGCGGTGGATGAAGGTTTCATTGCGTGCTTTTCGTACCTTGGCCGACTGTTTTCGTTATATCTTTGGTTCTAGGAGATATTTGAAGAAAATGTAAACAGCACCGTGAAGAAGAATAAAAAACAAAACCATTGATATATAATACGCACCTCTAGGCTGAGAGTTTCCCGGAAAAATCAGTGAAAATGAAAAAAATGCATTCAAGGCGGTGGATAAAGGTTTCTTTGCGTGCTTTTCGTACCTTGGCCGACTGTTTTTGTTATATCTTTGGTTCTAGGAGATATTTGAAGAAAATGTAAACAGCACCGTAAAGAAGAATAAAAAACAAAACCATTGATATGTAATACACATATCTAGGCTGAGAGTTTCCCTGAAAAATCAGTGAAAATGAAAAAAAAAATGCATTCAAGGCGGTGGATAAAGGTTTCTTCGCGTGCTTTTCGTACCTTGGCCGACTGTTTTTGTTATATCTTTGGTTCTAGGAGATATTTTAAGAAAATGTAAAGAGCACCGTGAAGAAGAATAAAAAACAAAACCATTGATATGTAATACGCACCTCTAGGCTGAGAGTTTCCCGGAAAAATCAGTGAAAGTGAAAAAAATGCATTCAAGGCGGTGGATGAAGGTTTCTTTGCGTGCTTTTCGTACCTTGGCCGACTGTTTTTGTTATATCTTTGGTTCTAGGAGATATTTTAAGAAAATGTAAAGAGCACCGTGAAGAAGAATAAAAAACAAAACCATTGATATGTAATACACATATCTAGGCTAACAGTTTCCCTGAAAAATCAGTGAAAATGAAAAAAATGCATTCATGGCGGTGGATAAAGGTTTCTTTGCGTGCTTTTCGTACCTTGGCCGACTGTTTTCGTTATATCTTTGGTTCAAGAAGATATTTGAAGAAAATGTAAAGAGCATCGTGAAGAAGAATAAAAAACAAAACCATTGATATGTAATACGCACCTCTAGGCTGAGAGTTTCCCGGAAAAATCAGTGAAAATGAAAAAAATGCATTCAAGGCGGTGGATGAAGGTTTCTTTGCGTGCTTTTCGTACCTTGGCCGACTGTTTTCGTTATATCTTTGGTTCTAGGAGATATTTTAAGAAAATGTAAAGAGCACCGGGAAGAAGAATAAAAAACAAAACCATTGATATGTAATACACATATCTAGGCTGAGAGTTTCCCTGAAAAATCAGTGAAAATGAAAAAAATGCATTCAAGGCGGTGGATAAAGGTTTCTTTCCGTGCGTTTCGTACCTTGGCCGACTGTTTTTGTTATATCTTTGGTTCTAGGAGATATTTTAAGAAAATGTAAACAGCACCGTAAAGAAGAATAAAAAACAAAACCATTGATATGTAATACACATATCTAGGCTGAGAGTTTCCCTGAAAAATCAGTGAAAATGAAAAAAAATGCATTCAAGGCGGTGGATGAAGAATTCTTTGCGTGCGGTTCGTACTTTGGCCGACTGTTTTCGTTATATCTTTGGTTCTAGGAGATATTTGAAGAAAATGTAAACAGCACCGTAAAGAAGAATAAAAAACAAAACCATTGATATGTAATACACATATCTAGGCTGAGAGTTTCCCTGAAAACTCAGTGAAAATGAAAAAAATGCATTCAAGGCGGTGGATAAAGGTTTCTTCGCGTGCTTTTCGTACCTTGGCCGACTGTTTTTGTTATATCTTTGGTTCTAGGAGATATTTTAAGAAAATGTAAACAGCACCGTGAAGAAGAATAAAAAACAAAACCATTGATATATAAAACGCACCTCTAGGCTGAGAGTTTCCCGGAAAAATCAGTGAAAATGAAAAAAATGCATTCAAGGCGGTGGATAAAGGTTTCTTTGCGTGCGTTTCGTACCTTGGCCGACTGTTTTTGTTATATCTTTGGTTCTAGGAGATATTTTAAGAAAATGTAAACAGCACCGTAAAGAAGAATAAAAAACAAAACCATTGATATGTAATACACATATCTAGGCTGAGAGTTTCCCTGAAAAATCAGTGAAAATGAAAAAAAAAATGCATTCAAGGCGGTGGATAAAGGTTTCTTTGCGTGCTTTTCGTACCTTGGCCGACTGTTTTTGTTATATCTTTGGTTCTAGGAGATATTTTAAGAAAATGTAAACAGCACCGTGAAGAAGAATAAAAAACAAAACCATTGATATGTAATACGCACCTCTAGGCTGAGAGTTTCCCGGAAAAATCAGTGAAAATGAAAAAAATGCATTCAAGGCGGTGGATGAAGGTTTCTTTGCGTGCTTTTCGTACCTTGGCCGACTGTTTTTGTTATATCTTTGGTTCTAGGAGATATTTTAACAAAATGTAAACAGCACCGTAAAGAAGAATAAAAAACAAAACCATTGATATGTAATACACATATCTAGGCTGAGAGTTTCCCTGAAAAATCAGTGAAAATGAAAAAAAAATGCATTCAAGGCGGTGGATAAAGGTTTCTTTGCGTGCGTTTCGTATCTTGGCCGACTGTTTTCGTTATATCTTTGGTTCAAGAAGATATTTGAAGAAAATGTAAAGAGCATCGTGAAGAAGAATAAAAAACAAAACCATTGATATGTAATACGCACCTCTAGGCTGAGAGTTTCCCGGAAAAATCAGTGAAAATGAAAAAAATGCATTCAAGGCGGTGGATGAAGGTTTCTTTGCGTGCTTTTCGTACCTTGGCCGACTGTTTTCGTTATATCTTTGGTTCTAGGAGATATTTTAAGAAAATGTAAACAGCATCGTAAAGAACAATAAAAACAAAACCATTGATATGTAATACACATATCTAGGCTGAGAGTTTCCCTGAAAAATCAGTGAAAATGAAAAAAATGCATTCAAGGCGGTGGATAAAGGTTTCTTTGCGTGCTTTTCGTACCTTGGCCGACTGTTTTCGTTATATCTTTGGTTCTAGGAGATATTTTAAGAAAATGTAAACAGCACCGTAAAGAAGAATAAAAAACAAAACCATTGATATGTAATACACACCTCTAGGCTGAGAGTTTCCCTGAAAAATCGGTGAAAATGAAAAAAATGCATTCAAGGCGGTGGATGAAGGTTTCTTTGCGTGCTTTTCGTACCTTGGCCGACTGTTTTCGTTATATCTTTGGTTCTAGGAGATATTTTAAGAAAATGTAAACAGCACCGTAAAGAAGAATTAAAAACAAAACCATTGATATGTAATACACATATCTAGGCTGAGAGTTTCCCTGAAAAATCAGTGAAAATGAAAAAAAAATGCATTCAAGGCGGTGGATAAAGGTTTCTTTGCGTGCGTTTCGTACCTTGGCCGACTGTTTTCGTTATATCTTTGGTTCTAGGAGATATTTCAAGAAAATGTAAAGTGCACCGGGAAGAAGAATAAAAAAAAAAACCATTGATATGTAATACACATATCTAGGCTGAGAGTTTCCCTGAAAAATCTGTGAAAATGAAAAAAATGCATTCAAGGCGGTGGATGAAGGTTTCTTTGCGTGCTTTTCGTACCTTGGCCGACTGTTTTTGTTATATCTTAGGTTCTAGGAGATATTTTAAGAAAATGTAAACAGCATCGTAAAGAAGAATAAAAACCAAAACCATTGATATGTAATACACACCTCTAGGCTGAGAGTTTCCCTGAAAAATCAGTGAAAATGAAAAAAATGCATTCAAGGCGGTGGATAAAGGTTTCTTTGCGTGCGTTTCGTACTTTGGCCGACTGTTTTCGTTATATCTTTGGTTCTAGGAGATATTTTAAGAAAATGTAAAAAGCACCGTAAAGAAGAATAAAAACCAAAACCATTGATATGTAATACGCACCTCTAGGCTGAGAGTTTCCCTGAAAAATCAGTGAAAATGAAAAAAATGCATTCAAGGCGGTGGATAAAGGTTTCTTTGCGTGCGTTTCGTACCTTGGCCGACTGTTTTTGTTATATCTTTGGTTCTAGGAGATATTTGAAGAAAATGTAAACAGCATCGTAAAGAAGAATAAAAACCAAAACCTTTGATATGTAATACACACCTCTAGGCTGAGAGTTTCCCTGAAAAATCAGTGAAAATGAAAAAAATGCATTCAAGGCGGTGGATGAAGGTTTCTTTGCGTGCTTTTCGTACCTTGGCCGACTGTTTTTGTTATATCTTTGGTTCTAGGAGATATTTGAAGAAAATGTAAACAGCACCGTAAAGAAGAATAAAAAACAAAACCATTGATATGTAATACACATATCTAGGCTGAGAGTTTCCCTGAAAAATCAGTGAAAATGAAAAAAAAATGCATTCAAGGCGGTGGATAAAGGTTTCTTTGCGTGCTTTTCGTACCTTGGCCGACTGTTTTTGTTATATCTTTGGATCTAGGAGATATTTTAAGAAAATGTAAAGAGCATCGTAAAGAACAATAAAAACAAAACCATTGATATGTAATACACATATCTAGGCTGAGAGTTTCCCGCAAAAATCGGTGAAAATGAAAAAAAATGCATTCAAGGCGGTGGATAAAGGTTTCTTTGCGTGCTTTTCGTACCTTGGCCGACTGTTTTTGTTATATCTTTGGTTTTAGGAGATATTTTAAGAAAATGTAAAGAGCACCGTGAAGAAGAATAAAAAACAAAACCATTGATATGTAATACGCACCTCTAGGCTGAGAGTTTCCCTGAAAAATCAGTGAAAATGAAAAAAATGCATTCAAGGCGGTGGATAAAGGTTTCTTTGCGTGCTTTTCGTACCTTGGCCGACTGTTTTTGTTATATCTTTGGTTCTAGGAGATATTTTAAGAAAATGTAAACAGCACCGTAAAGAACAATAAAAAACAAAACCATTGATATGTAATACGCACCTCTAGGCTGAGAGTTTCCCTGAAAAATCAGTGAAAATGAAAAAAAAATGCATTCAAGGCGGTGGATAAAGGTTTCTTTGCGTGCGTTTCGTACCTTGGCCGACTGTTTTCGTTATATCTTTGGTTCTACGAGATATTTGAAGAAAATGTAAAAAGCACCGTGAAGAAGAATAAAAAACAAAACCATTGATATGTAATACACATATCTAAGCTAAGAGTTTCCCTGAAAAATCAGTGAAAATGAAAAAAATGCATTCAAGGCGGTGGATGAAGGTTTCTTTGCGAGCTTTTCGTACCTTGGCCGACTGTTTTTGTTATATCTTTGGTTCTAGGAGATATTTTAAGAAAATGTAAAGAGCACCGTAAAGAAGAATAAAAAACAAAACCATTGATATGTAATACGCACCTCTAGACTGAGAGTTTCCCGGAAAAATCAGTGAAAATGAAAAAAATGCATTCAAGGCGGTGGATAAAGGTTTCTTTGCGTGCGTTTCGTACCTTGGCCGACTGTTTTTGTTGTATCTTGGGTTCTAGGAGATATTTTAAGAAAATGTAAACAGCACCGTGAAGAAGAATAGAAAACAAAACCATTGATATGTAATACACATATCTAGGCTGAGAGTTTCCCTGAAAAATCAGTGAAAATGAAAAAAAAATGCATTCAAGGCGGTGGATAAAGGTTTCTTTGCGTGCGTTTCGTACCTTGGCCGACTGTTTTCGTTATATCTTTGGTTCTAGGAGATATTTCAAGAAAATGTAAAGTGCACCGGGAAGAAGAATAAAAAACAAAACCATTGATATGTAATACACATATCTAGGCTGAGAGTTTCCCTGAAAAATCTGTGAAAATGAAAAAAATGCATTCAAGGCGGTGGATGAAGGTTTCTTTGCGTGCTTTTCGTACCTTGGCCGACTGTTTTCGTTATATCTTTGGTTCTAGGAGATATTTTAAGAAAATGTAAAGAGCACCGTGAAGAAGAATAGAAAACAAAACCATTGATATGTAATACACATATCCAGGCTGAGAGTTTCCCTGAAAAATCAGTGAAAATGACAAAAATGCATTCAAGGCGGTGGATAAAGGTTTCTTTGCGTGCTTTTCGTACCTTGGCCGACTGTTTTTGTTATATCTTTGGTTCTAGGAGATATTTGAAGAAAATGTAAAAAGCACCGTAAAGGAGAATAAAACACAAAACTTTTGATATGTAATACACACCTCTAGGCTGAGAGTTTCCCTGAAAACTCAGTGAAAATGAAAAAAATGCATTCAAGGCGGTGGATGAAGGTTTCTTTGCGAGCTTTTCGTACCTTGGCCGACTGTTTTCGTTATATCTTTGGTTCTAGGAGATATTTTAAGAAAATGTAAACAGCACCGTAAAGAAGAATAAAAAACAAAACCATTGATATGTAATACACATATCTAGGCTGAGAGTTTCCCTGAAAAATCAGTGAAAATGAAAAAAAAATACATTCAAGGCGGTGGATAAAGGTTTCTTTGCGTGCGTTTCGTACTTTGGCCGACTGTTTTCGTTATATCTTTGGTTCTAGGAGATATTTTAAGAAAATGTAAACAGCACCGTAAAGGAGAATAAAAAACAAAACCATTGATATGTAATACACACCTCTAGGCTGAGAGTTTCCCTGAGAAATCAATGAAAATGAAAAAAAAAAATGCATTCAAGGCGGTGGATGAAGGTTTCTTTGCGTGCTTTTCGTACCTTGGCCGACTGTTTTTGTTATATCTTTGATTCTAGGAGATATTTTAAGAAAATGTAAACAGCACCGTGAAGAAGAATAAAAAACAAAACCATTGATATGTAATACGCACCTCTAGGCTGAGAGTTTCCCTGAAAAATCAGTGAAAATGAAAAAAAATGCATTCAAGGCGGTGGATAAAGGTTTCTTTGCGTGCTTTTCGTACCTTGGCCGACTGTTTTCGTTATATCTTTGGTTCTAGGAGATATTTTAAGAAAATGTAAAGAGCATCGTAAAGAACAATAAAAAACAAAACCATTGATATGTAATACACATATCTAGGCTGAGAGTTTCCCTGAAAAATCAGTGAAAATGAAAAAAATGCATTCAAGGCGGTGGATAAAGGTTTCTTTGCGTGCGTTTCGTACCTTGGCCGACTGTTTTCGTTATATCTTTGGTTCTAGGAGATATTTTAAGAAAATGTAAAAAGAACCGTAAAGAAGAATAAAAAACAAAACCATTGATATGTAATACGCACCTCTAGGCTGAGAGTTTCCCTAAAAAATCAGTGAAAATGAAAAAAATGCATTCAAGGCGGTGGATAAAGGTTTCTTTGCGTGCGTTTCGTACCTTGGCCGACTGTTTTTGTTATATCTTTGGTTCTAGCAAATATTGTAAGAAAATGTAAACAGCACAGTGAAGAAGAATAAAAAACAAAACCATTGATATGTGATACGTACCTCTAGGCTGAGAGTTTCCCTGAAAAATCAGTGAAAATGAAAAAAAATGCATTCAAGGCGGTGGATGAAGGTTTCTTTGCGTGCTTTTCGTACCTTGGCCGACTGTTTTTGTTATATCTTTGGTTCTAGGAGATATTTTAAGAAAATGTAAACAGCACCGTGAAGGAGAATAAAAAACAAAACCATTGATATGTAATACGCACCTCTAGGCTGAGAGTTTCCCTAAAAAATCAGTGAAAATGAAAAAAATGCATTCAAGGCGGTGGATAAAGGTTTCTTTGCGTGCTTTTCGTACCTTGGCCGACTGTTTTTGTTATATCTTTGGTTCTAGCAAATATTTTAAGAAAATGTAAACAGCACAGTGAAGAAGAATAAAAAACAAAACCATTGATATGTAATACACATATCTAGGCTGAGAGTTTCCCTGAAAAATCAGTGAAAATGAAAAAAATGCATTCAAGGCGGTGGATAAAGGTTTCTTTGCGTGCGTTTCGTACCTTGGCCGACTGTTTTCGTTATATCTTTGGTTCTAGGAGATATTCGAAGAAAATGTAAACAGCACCGGGAAGAAGAATAAAAAAAAAACCATTGATATGTAATACACATATCTAGGCTGAGAGTTTCCCTGAAAAATCAGTGAAAATGAAAAAAATGCATTCAAGGCGGTGGATGAAGGTTTCTTTGCGAGCTTTTCGTACCTTGGCCGACTGTTTTCGTTATATCTTTGGTTCTAGGAGATATTTTAAGAAAATGTAAACAGCACCGTAAAGGAGAATAAAAAACAAAACCATTGATATGTAATACGCACCTCTAGGCTGAGAGTTTCCCGGAAAAATCAGTGAAAATGAAAAAAAAATGCATTCAAGGCGGTGGATAAAGGTTTCTTTGCGTGCGTTTCGTACCTTGGCCGACTGTTTTTGTTGTATCTTGGGTTCTAGGAGATATTTTAAGAAAATGTAAACAGCACCGTAAAGGAGAATAAAAACCAAAACCATTGATATGTAATACACATATCTAGGCTGAGAGTTTCCCTGAAAAATCAGTGAAAATGAAAAAAAAATGCATTCAAGGCGGTGGATAAAGGTTTCTTTGCGTGCTTTTCGTACCTTGGCCGACTGTTTTTGTTATATCTTTGGTTCTAGGAGATATTTTAAGAAAATGTAAACAGCATCGTAAAGAACAATAAAAACCAAAACCATTGATATGTAATACACACCTCTAGGCTGAGAGTTTCCCTGAAAAATCAGTGAAAATGAAAAAAATGCATTCAAGGCGGTGGATAAAGGTTTCTTTGCGTGCGGTTCGTACTTTGGCCGACTGTTTTCGTTATATCTTTGGTTCTAGGAGATATTTTAAGAAAATGTAAAAAGCACCGTAAAGGAGAATAAAAAACAAAACCATTGATATGTAATACACACCTCTAGGCTGAGAGTTTCCCTGAAAAATCTGTGAAAATGAAAAAAAATGCATTCAAGGCGGTGGATGAAGGTTTCTTTGCGAGCTTTTCGTACCTTGGCCGACTGTTTTTGTTATATCTTTGGTTCTAGGAGATATTTTAAGAAAATGTAAAGAGCACCGTGAAGGAGAATAAAAAACAAAACCATTGATATGTAATACACACCTCTAGGCTGAGAGTTTCCCGGAAAAATCAGTGAAAATGAAAAAAATGCATTCAAGGCGGTGGATGAAGGTTTCTTTGCGTGCTTTTCGTACCTTGGCCGACTGTTTTCGTTATATCTTTGGTTCTAGGAGATATTTTAAGAAAATGTAAAGAGCATCGTAAAGAAGAATAAAAAACAAAACCATTGATATGTAATACACATATCTAGGCTGAGAGTTTCCCTGAAAAATCAGTGAAAATGAAAAAAATGCATTCAAGGCGGTGGATAAAGGTTTCTTTGCGAGCTTTTCGTACCTTGGCCGACTGTTTTTGTTATATCTTTGGTTCTAGGAGATATTTTAAGAAAATGTAAACAGCACAGTGAAGAAGAATAAAAAACAAAACCATTGATATGTGATACGTACCTCTAGGCTGAGAGTTTCCCTGAAAAATCAGTGAAAATAAAAAAAATGCATTCAAGGCGGTGGATAAAGGTTTCTTTGCGTGCGTTTCGTACCTTGGCCGACTGTTTTCGTTATATCTTTGGTTCTAGGAGATATTCGAAGAAAATGTAAACAGCACCGGGAAGAAGAATAAAAAACAAAACCATTGATATGTAATACACATATCTAGGCTGAGAGTTTCCCTGAAAAATCAGTGAAAATGAAAAAAATGCATTCAAGGCGGTGGATGAAGGTTTCTTTGCGAGCTTTTCGTACCTTGGCCGACTGTTTTCGTTATATCTTTGGTTCTAGGAGATATTTTAAGAAAATGTAAACAGCACCGTAAAGGAGAATAAAAAACAAAACCATTGATATGTAATACACATATCTAGGCTGAGAGTTTCCCTGAAAAATCAGTGAAAATGAAAAAAAAAATACATTCAAGGCGGTGGATAAAGGTTTCTTTGCGTGCGTTTCGTACTTTGGCCGACTGTTTTCGTTATATCTTTGGTTCTAGGAGATATTTTAAGAAAATGTAAACAGCACCGTAAAGGAGAATAAAAAACAAAACCATTGATATGTAATACGCACCTCTAGGCTGAGAGTTTCCCGGAAAAATCAGTGAAAATGAAAAAAAAATGCATTCAAGGCGGTGGATAAAGGTTTCTTTGCGTGCGTTTCGTACCTTGGCCGACTGTTTTTGTTGTATCTTGGGTTCTAGGAGATATTTTAAGAAAATGTAAACAGCACCGTAAAGGAGAATAAAAAACAAAACCATTGATATGTAATACACATATCTAGGCTGAGAGTTTCCCTGAAAAATCAGTGAAAATGAAAAAAAAATGCATTCAAGGCGGTGGATAAAGGTTTCTTTGCGTGCTTTTCGTACCTTGGCCGACTGTTTTTGTTATATCTTTGGTTCTAGGAGATATTTTAAGAAAATGTAAAGAGCACCGTGAAGAACAATAAAAAACAAAACCATTGATATGTAATACGCACCTCTAGGCTGAGAGTTTCCCGGAAAAATCAGTGAAAATGAAAAAAAATGCATTCAAGGCGGTGGATAAAGGTTTCTTTGCGTGCTTTTCGTACCTTGGCCGACTGTTTTTGTTATATCTTTGGTTCTAGGAGATATTTTAAGAAAATGTAAACAGCATCGTAAAGAAGAATAAAAACCAAAACCATTGATATGTAATACACACCTCTAGGCTGAGAGTTTCCCTGAAAAATCAGTGAAAATGAAAAAAATGCATTCAAGGCGGTGGATAAAGGTTTCTTTGCGTGCGTTTCGTACTTTGGCCGACTGTTTTCGTTATATCTTTGGTTCTAGGAGATATTTTAAGAAAATGTAAAAAGCACCGTAAAGGAGAATAAAAAACAAAACCATTGATATGTAATACACACCTCTAGGCTGAGAGTTTCCCTGAAAAATCTGTGAAAATGAAAAAAATGCATTCAAGGCGGTGGATGAAGGTTTCTTTGCGAGCTTTTCGTACCTTGGCCGACTGTTTTTGTTATATCTTTGGTTCTAGGAGATATTTTAAGAAAATGTAAACAGCATCGTAAAGAACAATAAAAACAAAACCATTGATATGTAATACACATATCTAGGCTGAGAGTTTCCCGCAAAAATCAGTGAAAATGAAAAAAATGCATTCAAGGCGGTGGATAAAGGTTTCTTTGCGTGCTTTTCGTACCTTGGCCGACTGTTTTTGTTATATCTTTGGTTCTAGGAGATATTTAAAGAAAATGTAAACAGCATCGTGAAGAAGAATAAAAAACAAAACCATTGATATGTAATACGCACCTCTAGGCTGAGAGTTTCCCTGAAAAATCAGTGAAAATGAAAAAAATGCATTCAAGGCGGTGGATAAAGGTTTCTTTGCGTGCGTTTCGTACCTTGGCCGACTGTTTTTGTTATATCTTTGGTTCTAGGAGATATTTTAAGAAAATGTAAACAGCACCGTAAAGAACAATAAAAAACAAAACCATTGATATGTAATACACACCTCTAGGCTGAGAGTTTCCCTGAAAAATCAGTGAAAATGAAAAAAAAATGCATTCAAGGCGGTGGATAAAGGTTTCTTTGCGTGCGTTTCGTACCTTGGCCGACTGTTTTCGTTATATCTTTGGTTCTAGGAGATATTTGAAGAAAATGTAAAAAGCATCGTGAAGAAGAATAAAAAACAAAACCATTGATATGTAATACACATATCTAGGCTGAGAGTTTCCCTGAAAAATCAGTGAAAATGAAAAAAATGCATTCAAGGCGGTGGATGAAGGTTTCTTTGCGAGCTTTTCGTACCTTGGCCGACTGTTTTTGTTATATCTTTGGTTCTAGGAGATATTTTAAGAAAATGTAAAGAGCACCGTGAAGAAGAATAAAAAACAAAACCATTGATATGTAATACGCACCTCTAGGCTGAGAGTTTCCCGGAAAAATCAGTGAAAATGAAAAAAATGCATTCAAGGCGGTGGATAAAGGTTTCTTTGCGTGGTTTTCGTACCTTGGCCGACTGTTTTCGTTGTATCTTGGGTTCTAGGAGATATTTGAAGAAAATGTAAAGAGCACCGTGAAGAAGAATAAAAAACAAAACCATTGATATATAATACGCACCTCTAGGCTGAGAGTTTCCCGGAAAAATCAGTGAAAATGAAAAAAAAATGCATTCAAGGCGGTGGATAAAGGTTTCTTTGCGTGCGTTTCGTACCTTGGCCGACTGTTTTCGTTATATCTTTGGTTCTAGGAGATATTTTAAGAAAATGTAAAAAGCATCGTGAAGAAGAATAAAAAACAAAACCATTGATATGTAATACACATATCTAGGCTGAGAGTTTCCCTGAAAAATCAGTGAAAATGAAAAAAATGCATTCAAGGCGGTGGATGAAGGTTTCTTTGCGAGCTTTTCGTACCTTGGCCGACTGTTTTTGTTATATCTTTGGTTCTAGGAGATATTTTAAGAAAATGTAAAGAGCACCGTGAAGAAGAATAAAAAACAAAACCATTGATATGTAATACGCACCTCTAGGCTGAGAGTTTCCCGGAAAAATCAGTGAAAATGAAAAAAATGCATTCAAGGCGGTGGATGAAGGTTTCTTTGCGTGCTTTTCGTACCTTGGCCGACTGTTTTCGTTATATCTTTGGTTCTAGGAGATATTTTAAGAAAATGTAAAGAGCATCGTAAAGAACAATAAAAAACAAAACCATTGATATGTAATACACATATCTAGGCTGAGAGTTTCCCTGAAAAATCAGTGAAAATGAAAAAAATGCATTCAAGGCGGTGGATAAAGGTTTCTTTGCGTGCGTTTCGTACTTTGGCCGACTGTTTTCGTTATATCTTTGGTTCTAGGAGATATTTTAAGAAAATGTAAACAGCACCGTAAAGGAGAATAAAAAACAAAACCATTGATATGTAATACACATATCTAGGCTGAGAGTTTCCCTGAAAACTCAGTGAAAACGAAAAAAATGCATTCAAGGCGGTGGATAAAGGTTTCTTTGCGTGCTTTTCGTACCTTGGCCGACTGTTTTTGTTATATCTTTGGTTCTAGGAGATATTTTAAGAAAATGTAAACAGCACCGTAAAGAAGAATAAAAAACAAAACCATTGATATGTAATACACATATCTAGGCTGAGAGTTTCCCTGAAAAATCAGTGAAAATGAAAAAAAATGCATTGAAGGCGGTGGATAAAGGTTTCTTTGCGTGCTTTTCGTACCTTGGCCGACTGTTTTCGTTATATCTTTGGTTCTAGGAGATATTTTAAGAAAATGTAAACAGCACCGTGAAGAAGAATAAAAA
Organism: Anopheles aquasalis; assembly: GCF_943734665.1. Lineage (NCBI taxonomy): Eukaryota > Metazoa > Arthropoda > Insecta > Diptera > Culicidae > Anopheles > Anopheles aquasalis. The sequence continues at coordinate 979,969 of NC_064876.1, read as the reverse complement.
ACAAAACCATTGATATGTAATACACATATCTAGGCTGAGAGTTTCCCTGAAAAATCTGTGAAAATGAAAAAAATGCATTCAAGGCGGTGGATAAAGGTTTCTTTGCGTGCTTTTCGTACCTTGGCCGACTGTTTTTGTTATATCTTTGGTTCTAGGAGATATTTTAAGAAAATGTAAACAGCACCGTAAAGAAGAATAAAAAACAAAACTTTTGATATGTAATACACACCTCTAGGCTGAGAGTTTCCCTGAAAAATCTGTGAAAATGAAAAAAATGCATTCAAGGCGGTGGATGAAGGTTTCTTTGCGAGCTTTTCGTACCTTGGCCGACTGTTTTTGTTATATCTTTGGTTCTAGGAGATATTTTAAGAAAATGTAAACAGCACCGTAAAGAAGAATAAAAAACAAAACTTTTGATATGTAATACACACCTCTAGGCTGAGAGTTTCCCTGAGAAATCAGTGAAAATGAAAAAAAAATGCATTCAAGGCGGTGGATAAAGGTTTCTTTGCGTGCTTTTCGTACCTTGGCCGACTGTTTTTGTTATATCTTTGGTTCTAGGAGATATTTTAAGAAAATGTAAACAGCACCGTGAAGAAGAATAAAAAACAAAACCATTGATATGTAATACGCACCTCTAGGCTGAGAGTTTCCCTGAAAAATCAGTGAAAATGAAAAAAAAATGCATTCAAGGCGGTGGATAAAGGTTTCTTTGCGTGCGTTTCGTACCTTGGCCGACTGTTTTTGTTGTATCTTGGGTTCTAGGAGATATTTTAAGAAAATGTAAACAGCACCGTAAAGGAGAATAAAAAACAAAACTATTGATATGTAATACACATATCTAGGCTGAGAGTTTCCCTGAAAAATCAGTGAAAATGAAAAAAAATGCATTCAAGGCGGTGGATAAAGGTTTCTTTGCGTGCTTTTCGTACCTTGGCCGACTGTTTTTGTTATATCTTTGATTCTAGGAGATATTTTAAGAAAATGTAAAAAGCACCGTGAAGAACAATAAAAAACAAAACCATTGATATGTAATACGCACCTGTAGGCTGAGAGTTTCCCTGAAAAATCAGTGAAAATGAAAAAAAAAATGCATTCAAGGCGGTGGATAAAGGTTTCTTTGCGTGCGTTTCGTACCTTGGCCGACTGTTTTTGTTGTATCTTGGGTTCTAGGAGATATTTTAAGAAAATGTAAACAGCACCGTAAAGGAGAATAAAAAACAAAACCATTGATATGTAATACACATATCTAGGCTGAGAGTTTCCCTGAAAAATCAGTGAAAGTGAAAAAAAAAAAATACATTCAAGGCGGTGGATAAAGGTTTCTTTGCGTGCGTTTCGTACTTTGGCCGACTGTTTTCGTTATATCTTTGGTTCTAGGAGATATTTTAAGAAAATGTAAACAGCACCGTAAAGGAGAATAAAAAACAAAACCATTGATATGTAATACACACCTCTAGGCTGAGAGTTTCCCTGAGAAATCAGTGAAAATGAAAAAAAAATGCATTCAAGGCGGTGGATAAAGGTTTCTTTGCGTGCTTTTCGTACCTTGGCCGACTGTTTTTGTTATATCTTTGATTCTAGGAGATATTTTAAGAAAATGTAAAGAGCACCGTGAAGAAGAATAAAAAACAAAACCATTGATATGTAATACGCACCTCTAGGCTGAGAGTTTCCCTGAAAAATCAGTGAAAATGAAAAAAAAATGCATTCAAGGCGGTGGATAAAGGTTTCTTTGCGTGCGTTTCGTACCTTGGCCGACTGTTTTTGTTGTATCTTGGGTTCTAGGAGATATTTTAAGAAAATGTAAACAGCACCGTAAAGGAGAATAAAAAACAAAACTATTGATATGTAATACACATATCTAGGCTGAGAGTTTCCCTGAAAAATCAGTGAAAATGAAAAAAAAATGCATTCAAGGCGGTGGATAAAGGTTTCTTTGCGTGCTTTTCGTACCTTGGCCGACTGTTTTTGTTATATCTTTGGTTCTAGGAGATATTTTAAGAAAATGTAAAAAGCACCGTGAAGAACAATAAAAAACAAAACCATTGATATGTAATACGCACCTCTAGGCTGAGAGTTTCCCGGAAAAATCAGTGAAAATGAAAAAAATGCATTCAAGGCGGTGGATGAAGGTTTCTTTGCGTGCTTTTCGTACCTTGGCCGACTGTTTTCGTTATATCTTTGGTTCTAGGAGATATTTTAAGAAAATGTAAAGAGCATCGTAAAGAACAATAAAAAACAAAACCATTGATATGTAATACACATATCTAGGCTGAGAGTTTCCCTGAAAAATCAGTGAAAATGAAAAAAATGCATTCAAGGCGGTGGATAAAGGTTTCTTTGCGTGCGTTTCGTACTTTGGCCGACTGTTTTCGTTATATCTTTGGTTCTAGGAGATATTTTAAGAAAATGTAAACAGCACCGTAAAGGAGAATAAAAAACAAAACCATTGATATGTAATACACATATCTAGGCTGAGAGTTTCCCTGAAAACTCAGTGAAAACGAAAAAAATGCATTCAAGGCGGTGGATAAAGGTTTCTTTGCGTGCTTTTCGTACCTTGGCCGACTGTTTTTGTTATATCTTTGGTTCTAGGAGATATTTTAAGAAAATGTAAACAGCACCGTAAAGAAGAATAAAAAACAAAACCATTGATATGTAATACGCACCTCTAGGCTGAGAGTTTCCCGGAAAAATCAGTGAAAATGAAAAAAATGCATTCAAGGCGGTGGATAAAGGTTTCTTTGCGTGCTTTTCGTACCTTGGCCGACTGTTTTTGTTGTATCTTGGGTTCTAGGAGATATTTCAAGAAAATGTAAACAGCACCGTAAAGGAGAATAAAAAACAAAACCATTGATATGTAATACACATATCTAGGCTGAGAGTTTCCCTGAAAAATCAGTGAAAATGAAAAAAATGCATTCAAGGCGGTGGATGAAGGTTTCTTTGCGTGCTTTTCGTACCTTGGCCGACTGTTTTTGTTATATCTTTGGTTCTAGGAGATATTTTAAGAAAATGTAAACAGCACCGTAAAGGAGAATAAAAAACAAAACCATTGATATGTAATACACATATCTAGGCTGAGAGTTTCCCTGAAAAATCAGTGAAAATGAAAAAAAAAATACATTCAAGGCGGTGGATAAAGGTTTCTTTGCGTGCGTTTCGTACTTTGGCCGACTGTTTTCGTTATATCTTTGGTTCTAGGAGATATTTGAAGAAAATGGAAACAGCACCGTAAAGGAGAATAAAAAACAAAACCATTGATATGTAATACACACCTCTAGGCTGAGAGTTTCCCTGAAAAATCAGTGAAAATGAAAAAAATGCATTCAAGGCGGTGGATGAAGGTTTCTTTGCGTGCTTTTCGTACCTTGGCCGACTGTTTTCGTTATATCTTTGGTTCTAGGAGATATTTTAAGAAAATGTAAAGAGCATCGTAAAGAACAATAAAAAACAAAACCATTGATATGTAATACACATATCTAGGCTGAGAGTTTCCCTAAAAAATCAGTGAAAATGAAAAAAAATGCATTCAAGGCGGTGGATAAAGGTTTCTTTGCGTGCGTTTCGTACCTTGGCCGACTGTTTTCGTTATATCTTTGGTTCTAGGAGATATTTTAAGAAAATGTAAAAAGAACCGTAAAGAAGAATAAAAAACAAAACCATTGATATGTAATACGCACCTCTAGGCTGAGAGTTTCACTAAAAAATCAGTGAAAATGAAAAAAATGCATTCAAGGCGGTGGATAAAGGTTTCTTTGCGTGCGTTTCGTACCTTGGCCGACTGTTTTTGTTATATCTTTGGTTCTAGCAAATATTTTAAGAAAATGTAAACAGCACCGTGAAGAAGAATAAAAAACAAAACCATTGATATGTGATACGTACCTCTAGGCTGAGAGTTTCCCTGAAAAATCAGTGAAAATGAAAAAAATGCATTCAAGGCGGTGGATAAAGGTTTCTTTGCGTGCGTTTCGTACCTTGGCCGACTGTTTTCGTTATATCTTTGGTTCTAGGAGATATTCGAAGAAAATGTAAACAGCACCGGGAAGAAGAATAAAAAACAAAACCATTGATATGTAATACACATATCTAGGCTGAGAGTTTCCCTGAAAAATCAGTGAAAATGAAAAAAATGCATTCAAGGCGGTGGATGAAGGTTTCTTTGCGAGCTTTTCGTACCTTGGCCGACTGTTTTCGTTATATCTTTGGTTCTAGGAGATATTTTAAGAAAATGTAAAAAGCACCGTAAAGGAGAATAAAAAACAAAACCATTGATATGTAATACGCACCTCTAGGCTGAGAGTTTCCCAGAAAAATCAGTGAAAATGAAAAAAATGCATTCAAGGCGGTGGATAAAGGTTTCTTTGCGTGCTTTTCGTACCTTGGCGAACTGTTTTTGTTATATCTTTGGTTCTAGGAGATATTTTAAGAAAATGTAAACAGCACCGTGAAGAAGAATAAAAAACAAAACCATTGATATGTAATACGCACCTGTAGGCTGAGAGTTTCCCGGAAAAATCAGTGAAAATGAAAAAAATGCATTCAAGGCGGTGGATGAAGGTTTCTTTGCGTGCTTTTCGTACCTTGGCCGACTGTTTTTGTTGTATCTTGGGTTCTAGGAGATATTTTAAGAAAATGTAAACAGCACCGTAAAGGAGAATAAAAAACAAAACCATTGATATGTAATACACATATCTAGGCTGAGAGTTTCCCTGAAAAATCAGTGAAAATGAAAAAAAAAATGCATTCAAGGCGGTGGATAAAGGTTTCTTTGCGTGCTTTTCGTACCTTGGCCGACTGTTTTTGTTATATCTTTGGTTCTAGGAGATATTTTAAGAAAATGTAAAGAGCACCGTGAAGAAGAATAAAAAACAAAACCATTGATATGTAATACGCACCTCTAGGCTGAGAGTTTCCCGGAAAAATCTGTGAAAATGAAAAAAATGCATTCAAGGCGGTGGATGAAGGTTTCTTTGCGTGCTTTTCGTACCTTGGCCGACTGTTTTTGTTATATCTTAGGTTCTAGGAGATATTTTAAGAAAATGTAAACAGCACCGTAAAGGAGAATAAAAAACAAAACCATTGATATGTAATACACATATCTAGGCTGAGAGTTTCCCTGAAAACTCAGTGAAAATGAAAAAAATGCATTCAAGGCGGTGGATAAAGGTTTCTTTGCGTGTTTTTCGTACCTTGGCCGACTGTTTTTGTTATATCTTTGGTTCTAGGAGATATTTTAAGAAAATGTAAACAGCACCGTAAAGAAGAATAAAAAAACAAAACCATTGATATGTAATACACATATCTAGGCTGAGAGTTTCCCTGAAAAATCAGTGAAAATGAAAAAAAATGCATTCAAGGCGGTGGATAAAGGTTTCTTTGCGTGCTTTTCGTACCTTGGCCGACTGTTTTTGTTATATCTTTGGATCTAGGAGATATTTTAAGAAAATGTAAAGAGCATCGTAAAGAACAATAAAAACAAAAACCATTGATATGTAATACACATATCTAGGCTGAGAGTTTCCCGGAAAAATCAGTGAAAATGAAAAAAATGCATTCAAGGCGGTGGATAAAGGTTTCTTTGCGTGCTTTTCGTACCTTGGCCGACTGTTTTTGTTGTATCTTGGGTTCTAGGAGATATTTTAAGAAAATGTAAACAGCACCGTAAAGGAGAATAAAAAACAAAACCATTGATATGTAATACACATATCTAGGCTGAGAGTTTCCCTGAAAAATCAGTGAAAATGAAAAAAATGCATTCAAGGCGGTGGATGAAGGTTTCTTTGCGTGCTTTTCGTACCTTGGCCGACTGTTTTTGTTATATCTTTGGTTCTAGGAGATATTTTAAGAAAATGTAAACAGCACCGTGAAGAAGAATAAAAAACAAAACCATTGATATGTAATACGCACCTCTAGGCTGAGAGTTTCCCTGAAAAATCAGTGAAAATGAAAAAAAAATGCATTCAAGGCGGTGGATAAAGGTTTCTTTGCGTGCGTTTCGTACCTTGGCCGACTGTTTTTGTTGTATCTTGGGTTCTAGGAGATATTTTAAGAAAATGTAAACAGCACCGTAAAGGAGAATAAAAAACAAAACTATTGATATGTAATACACATATCTAGGCTGAGAGTTTCCCTGAAAAATCAGTGAAAATGAAAAAAAATGCATTCAAGGCGGTGGATAAAGGTTTCTTTGCGTGCTTTTCGTACCTTGGCCGACTGTTTTTGTTATATCTTTGATTCTAGGAGATATTTTAAGAAAATGTAAAAAGCACCGTGAAGAACAATAAAAAACAAAACCATTGATATGTAATACGCACCTCTAGGCTGAGAGTTTCCCTGAAAAATCAGTGAAAATGAAAAAAAAATGCATTCAAGGCGGTGGATAAAGGTTTCTTTGCGTGCGTTTCGTACCTTGGCCGACTGTTTTTGTTGTATCTTGGGTTCTAGGAGATATTTTAAGAAAATGTAAACAGCACCGTAAAGGAGAATAAAAAACAAAACCATTGATATGTAATACACATATCTAGGCTGAGAGTTTCCCTGAAAAATCAGTGAAAGTGAAAAAAAAAATACATTCAAGGCGGTGGATAAAGGTTTCTTTGCGTGCGTTTCGTACTTTGGCCGACTGTTTTCGTTATATCTTTGGTTCTAGGAGATATTTTAAGAAAATGTAAACAGCACCGTAAAGGAGAATAAAAAACAAAACCATTGATATGTAATACACACCTCTAGGCTGAGAGTTTCCCTGAGAAATCAGTGAAAATGAAAAAAAAATGCATTCAAGGCGGTGGATAAAGGTTTCTTTGCGTGCTTTTCGTACCTTGGCCGACTGTTTTTGTTATATCTTTGATTCTAGGAGATATTTTAAGAAAATGTAAACAGCACCGTGAAGAAGAATAAAAAACAAAACCATTGATATGTAATACGCACCTCTAGGCTGAGAGTTTCCCGGAAAAATCAGTGAAAATGAAAAAAAAATGCATTCAAGGCGGTGGATAAAGGTTTCTTTGCGTGCGTTTCGTACCTTGGCCGACTGTTTTTGTTGTATCTTGGGTTCTAGGAGATATTTTAAGAAAATGTAAACAGCACCGTAAAGGAGAATAAAAAACAAAACTATTGATATGTAATACACATATCTAGGCTGAGAGTTTCCCTGAAAAATCAGTGAAAATGAAAAAAAATGCATTCAAGGCGGTGGATAAAGGTTTCTTTGCGTGCTTTTCGTACCTTGGCCGACTGTTTTTGTTATATCTTTGGTTCTAGGAGATATTTTAAGAAAATGTAAAAAGCACCGTGAAGAACAATAAAAAACAAAACCATTGATATGTAATACGCACCTCTAGGCTGAGAGTTTCCCGGAAAAATCAGTGAAAATGAAAAAAATGCATTCAAGGCGGTGGATGAAGGTTTCTTTGCGTGCTTTTCGTACCTTGGCCGACTGTTTTCGTTATATCTTTGGTTCTAGGAGATATTTTAAGAAAATGTAAAGAGCATCGTAAAGAACAATAAAAAACAAAACCATTGATATGTAATACACATATCTAGGCTGAGAGTTTCCCTGAAAAATCAGTGAAAATGAAAAAAATGCATTCAAGGCGGTGGATAAAGGTTTCTTTGCGTGCGTTTCGTACTTTGGCCGACTGTTTTCGTTATATCTTTGGTTCTAGGAGATATTTTAAGAAAATGTAAACAGCACCGTAAAGGAGAATAAAAAACAAAACCATTGATATGTAATACACATATCTAGGCTGAGAGTTTCCCTGAAAACTCAGTGAAAACGAAAAAAATGCATTCAAGGCGGTGGATAAAGGTTTCTTTGCGTGCTTTTCGTACCTTGGCCGACTGTTTTTGTTATATCTTTGGTTCTAGGAGATATTTTAAGAAAATGTAAACAGCACCGTAAAGAAGAATAAAAAACAAAACCATTGATATGTAATACACACCTCTAGGCTGAGAGTTTCCCTGAGAAATCAGTGAAAATGAAAAAAAAATGCATTCAAGGCGGTGGATAAAGGTTTCTTTGCGTGCTTTTCGTACCTTGGCCGACTGTTTTTGTTATATCTTTGATTCTAGGAGATATTTTAAGAAAATGTAAACAGCACCGTAAAGAAGAATAAAAAACAAAACCATTGATATGTAATACACATATCTAGGCTGAGAGCTTCCCTGAAAAATCAGTGAAAGTGAAAAAAAAAAAATACATTCAAGGCGGTGGATAAAGGTTTCTTTGCGTGCGTTTCGTACTTTGGCCGACTGTTTTCGTTATATCTTTGGTTCTAGGAGATATTTTAAGAAAATGTAAACAGCACCGTAAAGGAGAATAAAAAACAAAACCATTGATATGTAATACACACCTCTAGGCTGAGAGTTTCCCTGAGAAATCAGTGAAAATGAAAAAAAAATGCATTCAAGGCGGTGGATAAAGGTTTCTTTGCGTGCTTTTCGTACCTTGGCCGACTGTTTTTGTTATATCTTTGATTCTAGGAGATATTTTAAGAAAATGTAAACAGCACCGTGAAGAAGAATAAAAAACAAAACCATTGATATGTAATACGCACCTCTAGGCTGAGAGATTCCCTGAAAAATCAGTGAAAATGAAAAAAAAATGCATTCAAGGCGGTGGATAAAGGTTTCTTTGCGTGCGTTTCGTACCTTGGCCGACTGTTTTTGTTGTATCTTGGGTTCTAGGAGATATTTTAAGAAAATGTAAACAGCACCGTAAAGGAGAATAAAAAACAAAACTATTGATATGTAATACACATATCTAGGCTGAGAGTTTCCCTGAAAAATCAGTGAAAATGAAAAAAAAATGCATTCAAGGCGGTGGATAAAGGTTTCTTTGCGTGCTTTTCGTACCTTGGCCGACTGTTTTTGTTATATCTTTGGTTCTAGGAGATATTTTAAGAAAATGTAAAAAGCACCGTGAAGAACAATAAAAAACAAAACCATTGATATGTAATACGCACCTCTAGGCTGAGAGTTTCCCGGAAAAATCAGTGAAAATGAAAAAAATGCATTCAAGGCGGTGGATGAAGGTTTCTTTGCGTGCTTTTCGTACCTTGGCCGACTGTTTTTTTTGTATCTTGGGTTCTAGGAGATATTTTAAGAAAATGTAAACAGCACCGTAAAGGAGAATAAAAAACAAAACCATTGATATGTAATACACATATCTAGGCTGAGAGTTTCCCTGAAAAATCAGTGAAAATGAAAAAAATGCATTCAAGGCGGTGGATGAAGGTTTCTTTGCGTGCTTTTCGTACCTTGGCCGACTGTTTTTGTTATATCTTTGGTTCTAGGAGATATTTTAAGAAAATGTAAACAGCACCGTAAAGGAGAATAAAAAACAAAACCATTGATATGTAATACACATATCTAGGCTGAGAGTTTCCCTGAAAAATCAGTGAAAATGAAAAAAAAAATACATTCAAGGCGGTGGATAAAGGTTTCTTCGCGTGCGTTTCGTACTTTGGCCGACTGTTTTCGTTATATCTTTGGTTCTAGGAGATATTTGAAGAAAATGTAAACAGCACCGTAAAGGAGGATAAAAAACAAAACCATTGATATGTAATACACACCTCTAGGCTGAGAGTTTCCCTGAAAAATCAGTGAAAATGAAAAAAATGCATTCAAGGCGGTGGATGAAGGTTTCTTTGCGTGCTTTTCGTACCTTGGCCGACTGTTTTCGTTATATCTTTGGTTCTAGGAGATATTTTAAGAAAATGTAAAGAGCATCGTAAAGAACAATAAAAAACAAAACCATTGATATGTAATACACATATCTAGGCTGAGAGTTTCCCTAAAAAATCAGTGAAAATGAAAAAAAATGCATTCAAGGCGGTGGATAAAGGTTTCTTTGCGTGCGTTTCGTACCTTGGCCGACTGTTTTCGTTATATCTTTGGTTCTAGGAGATATTTTAAGAAAATGTAAAAAGAACCGTAAAGAAGAATAAAAAACAAAACCATTGATATGTAATACGCACCTCTAGGCTGAGAGTTTCACTAAAAAATCAGTGAAAATGAAAAAAATGCATTCAAGGCGGTGGATAAAGGTTTCTTTGCGTGCGTTTCGTACCTTGGCCGACTGTTTTTGTTATATCTTTGGTTCTAGCAAATATTTTAAGAAAATGTAAACAGCACCGTGAAGAAGAATAAAAAACAAAACCATTGATATGTGATACGTACCTCTAGGCTGAGAGTTTCCCTGAAAAATCAGTGAAAATGAAAAAAATGCATTCAAGGCGGTGGATAAAGGTTTCTTTGCGTGCGTTTCGTACCTTGGCCGACTGTTTTCGTTATATCTTTGGTTCTAGGAGATATTCGAAGAAAATGTAAACAGCACCGGGAAGAAGAATAAAAAACAAAACCATTGATATGTAATACACATATCTAGGCTGAGAGTTTCCCTGAAAAATCAGTGAAAATGAAAAAAATGCATTCAAGGCGGTGGATGAAGGTTTCTTTGCGAGCTTTTCGTACCTTGGCCGACTGTTTTCGTTATATCTTTGGTTCTAGGAGATATTTTAAGAAAATGTAAAAAGCACCGTAAAGGAGAATAAAAAACAAAACCATTGATATGTAATACGCACCTCTAGGCTGAGAGTTTCCCAGAAAAATCAGTGAAAATGAAAAAAATGCATTCAAGGCGGTGGATAAAGGTTTCTTTGCGTGCTTTTCGTACCTTGGCGAACTGTTTTTGTTATATCTTTGGTTCTAGGAGATATTTTAAGAAAATGTAAACAGCACCGTGAAGAAGAATAAAAAACAAAACCATTGATATGTAATACACATATCTAGGCTGAGAGTTTCCCGGAAAAATCAGTGAAAATGAAAAAAATGCATTCAAGGCGGTGGATGAAGGTTTCTTTGCGTGCTTTTCGTACCTTGGCCGACTGTTTTTGTTGTATCTTGGGTTCTAGGAGATATTTTAAGAAAATGTAAACAGCACCGTAAAGGAGAATAAAAAACAAAACCATTGATATGTAATACACATATCTAGGCTGAGAGTTTCCCTGAAAAATCAGTGAAAATGAAAAAAAAAATGCATTCAAGGCGGTGGATAAAGGTTTCTTTGCGTGCTTTTCGTACCTTGGCTGACTGTTTTTGTTATATCTTTGGTTCTAGCAAATATTTTAAGAAAATGTAAAGAGCACCGTGAAGAAGAATAAAAAACAAAACCATTGATATGTAATACGCACCTCTAGGCTGAGAGTTTCCCGGAAAAATCTGTGAAAATGAAAAAAATGCATTCAAGGCGGTGGATGAAGGTTTCTTTGCGTGCTTTTCGTACCTTGGCCGACTGTTTTTGTTATATCTTAGGTTCTAGGAGATATTTTAAGAAAATGTAAACAGCACCGTAAAGGAGAATAAAAAACAAAACCATTGATATGTAATACACATATCTAGGCTGAGAGTTTCCCTGAAAACTCAGTGAAAATGAAAAAAATGCATTCAAGGCGGTGGATAAATATTTTAAGAGATATTTTAAGAAAATGTAAACAGCACAGTAAAGAAGAATAGAAAACAAAACCATGAAGAATAATAAACAAAACCAACCAACCAACCAACAAACAGGCGTGAGATGACAAGGCGAGCAACAAAAACAAAAATCAAAAACTACACAAAAAATATTGAAAAAAAAACAAAGACAAACTACGCACAAAAATGGGTCACCCTGTGCGACGATCGGCGATAAAGGCCAAATCTCCGCGCACGATGGCCCCAAACTATTCGTACGCATCGAAGCAGGAGCAGAGCGTAATACGATTACGCGCTAGCACCAGACGCTACGTACCACACACACACCGACACTGCCAGGAAACTAACGGGACCCGCCTAGCGTAGGTTTTACGCTACAAACGGGATACACGGTAGTTCCCTGGCACAAAACACTTACGTAGACCACAAGATAACAACACGATCGTGAGAAACCGTGCTGAGATCGTCGGCGGCACAGTAGCACAATGGCACAACACTCACTAACACTAGCACCACGCGACACCGTAAACAGGCCGAGAGCAGAGGAACGTAAGCGCATCCGACTTCTTCGGCTGCAGGGATCAGAATGAGCTTTTCGTACTTTGGCCGCGTAGGTGGATGCGGATAGAAAGAGATCACTGCACCTGTCTCGCTCGCGCAAAGAAAAAAACGCATCCACCTGCGCTGGTAGTATTTTCCCCTAGTAGAAATCCGGCTTGCTGCCGGTTTTGCCGGTTTTGCTGCCGTTTTTGAGCCTGCGCGAAAATAATTTTGATCCAATTCCAAGCATTTTCCGCAGGATTGCAACGGTTCTAGGGCGCTTTTCTTTCCCATCCTACCTGTTTGTACGCCTTCCAAGTGTAGGCCACCCACTGATGACCCTGTAGCACGCAGCATTATGATTTCTTTCGAGCGCATTCTTCGATCCTGCGCGCGGAAAAGAGTTGAGCGGGTTTTCCGCTGGATTTTAACGGTTCTAGAGCGCTTTTCTTTCCCATCCTACCTGTTTGTACGCCTTCCAAGTGTAGGCCACCCACTGATGACCCTGTAGCACGCAGCATTATGATTTCTTTCGAGCGCATTCTTCAATCCTGCGCGCGGAAAAGAGTTGAGCGGGTTTTCCGCTGGATTTTAACGGTTCTAGAGCGCTTTTCTTTCCCATCCTAGCTGGTTGTACGCCTTCCAAGTGTAAGCCACCCACCGATGATTCTGTAGCAAACAAATTTACTATTTCTTTCGAGCGAAAATTACGATCATGCGCGCGGAAAATTTCTGAGCGGCTTTTCCGCAGGATTTCAACGGTTCTAGGGCGCTTTTCTTTCCCATCCTACCTGGTTGTACGCCTTCCAAGTGTAGGCCACCCACTGATCATCCTGTGGCACTTAAATTTATGCTTTCTTTCGAGCGCAATCTTCGATCCTGCGCGAGGTAAAGAGTTGAGCGGGGTTTCCGCAGGATTTCAACGGTTCTAGGGCGCTTTTCATTCCCGTGTGGCGCTTAGCGTTCTTGACGACAGCGAAATGTTCTCGCGAGAATGTGAAATCTGCTCTGGTGCTGGTGCCATAAGCTGGCGCCGCTCGACATCGTGCGTAGCGAATTCCAGTACGAGCCGGGCAGTGCGGCCCAGTACGCGCCCAGTAGTGCCCCCAAACCCTTCACCTCCTTTATAAAGTTCACTAAAGGTAATGGTAACCACACCATTCATTAAGTTATTCGCGTATAATTTGTGCGCATACACCAACCCGTGTTTATTCGAATAAACACTACACAGACGTGTGTTGTCGTTTCGTGGCTGCGCAGCGCGCGAAGCACGCCCTCCATAAGTTATGCGTTACGGTCGAGTTGCTTCCTTTCTTCGTCCTTCATTGCTCGCGAAAAAAGGGAAAGACATAATAATGCTGCGTGCTACAGGATGATCGGTGGGTGGCCTACACTTGGAAGGCGTACTACCAGGTAGGATGGGAAAGAAAAGCGCTCTAGAACCGTTGAAATCCTGCGGAAAAGCCGCTCAGTATTGCATATCAATGGTTTTGTTTTTTATTCTTCTTTATTGTGCTTTTTACATTTTCTTAAAATATCTCCTAGAACCAAAGATATTAACACACGAAACACGATGAGTATGAAACTTATTGTAACGTAGAGAAAGGAAATAATGAAATGAATTGAACATGGTTCAGGGTGGTCACAGGGAGGTCGTAATCCGAATTTAAAAAAGCATAATTTAAATTGCGCAATTGCTGATTGCTTTTTATTAGAAGCTGTTCAGTAGAAGAAGAAGATTGAAAGCCAAACAAGGCAATAAGGAACGGAAATAACGGTTCGATAAAACTCTGCATCCATTGCCCTACGGCTGCTACTATGCTTCTCTACTGTTGTTGCCCTTTTTTAACCGCCAAATAGTTGTATTATATGAAAAAGAAAATCCATGTGCTGCATATTGTGTGAATCATGCCAATTTTATTCATCCGCTATACGATACACGATTCTCTGGCTTGGTCGGCAAACCCGGCTTGCATGCTTCCTGTCGTCGTCCACACCACAATAACGGCACAACGAACCCAATCCTATTTCCATGCTTCCGTCACCCGCCTCTACCCCTCACTCGGCCACTCGTTAGCGCTCATTATAAGTCCTATATCATTTGTTTACTAGCCAATAAGCTACACGCACGCACGCACGCACGCAGTGACAAGGAACTGTCGCAATGTCGCACGATCGGACTCCTCCGGGGGCGCGGCCGTAGGGCACTCGGTTATGCGAATTTTCATTTGCTGATTTTTGTTTTGTTTTGTTTTTGTTTTCATCAATAGTGATACTAAATTGTGTGTCTGTGTGTGTTTTTGTTCAACCATGCCTAGTAAGTAGCTCTAATTCTCTCTTCAATGATGTTCAATAACTTGCTCTCATACATACATACATATCTATGTATATATATATATATATATATATATATATATATATATATATATATATATAAACCGCATCTGTATTTCATCGTCGCCAACATATTGCATTTAAGCGATACATTTTGTTACCCATCGGTAATCATCTAGCCGGAGTCGGACCCAGTAGTGAATTAGCTGCTAGTCAACAAACACAGGGGACAAAGTGAAACAGGGAAAACGTCGGATAGATAAACTGGGAGAGAAAGATAGAAATGAAAAAGGGGTATTGCTAATAAGGTTTCGTCACCGAAACAGTCCATCTACCACGACCTTGTGAGGCGCAAGATCGAGACGTGGGATCCATCATTATCATCATCATCATCATGTTTTGCTGCATTTTTTGTTTCTTTTTTTTTTTTATTTAATATGCGTTTGCTTTGTGTATTGTGTGCCCTTCCTACTAAGCTACTACTGCAGTGCGCACTAAACTTTGAATGGCTGCTCGGGAACTAAGGGAAACCCAATCAATCCGCATCCTTCCTACTGTGTGTGTGGTTGTGTGTTGTATGAGTGTTTTGCCTGTCCCTGGTCTGTTCTTAGAAAATTTGAGAAATGCACGTGGGTGAGTGGGTTACATACAGATATATATATATTGACTTTTTTTTACATATATATATATATATATATATATATGCATATATGATGCTTGAAAGCAGCAAAATGAAACACGTAACAATCAGCTCTTTAATGATAAACACCAACAAATTGAAACACACCCGCTCCTCGCTTGCTGAGCGCACTGAGTCGAAGGTAATTATCTTCCCGAGCCATAAGCACCCGCTGCACCCGGAAAACGATCATCGAACCAGTGAGACCGAAAGACAAATTAACTCACTATCTAGAGAAAGTGATTGCATGGGTGGCGGCTTGAAGGGGATGAAGCGCAAAAGGGGAAGCGAAATGCCCTATTGCGAACCGAATGCGACTGCGATTGCAAACAAACCAACGCCTGATGCGCCCCAATGCATTTCCCGGGCAGAGCCGGGCCCGTGCGGCCGGTCTTTATCGCTCCATCATTCTTCTTCCGCCCCCCCCCCCACCCCCTCTGTGAGTTCTCATCACACCGGCCCATCCGGGTTTTGTTCGGTTAAGAAGACTTCTGACTAAGTTTGAATCCATTAACCTTCGCAAGTGTCGCGTCGCGCTTCCCCGGCACCCTGATGAGATAACCCCCGGCACTCTGATGAGATGAGAGGGAAAGGGAGACCAGGGAGTTTGCTTTTTTTTCACGCGCGTGATTCCCGCATACCTCTAAACACCAAACCCTCGAAGCACAGTTGTGGCCACCGATCGTGTGGTCGGTTCGCGATCGATTTTTTCTCTTCTTCTTGTTTTTTGTTTGTTTGTTTTGTTTTGTTTTGTTTTCTGAACGAGTCATCTCTTAATAACAGTTATTCATAACAAGCATAATTCTGCACCCTTTTCATTTTGCTTTTTTTTTACTAAACAAGAGTCCGCAACACGTCCGTCCTCGTTTGCGCCGATGCCTGCGCCCACCTGTGCTCCATAATTAGCTTCCCTCTTAAATGACGGCCCTTCTTCCTGCTTCACTTGTCAACATACCTTTTCTTCTCTCTCTCTCTTTTTTTCTTTCTTCAATTTGCTTAATTCATTCCGCTGCTGGCATCGCCGGTGCGCCCACGACGCTCCATCAGTGGTGGCCTGCTCGGGCAACCGGACCGGTACGTATCTTCTGTGGCAGCGTCCATGTGATGTTTGCCTGTGGTCATAGAGATTCCTTCGACGGCACCCAGATCGTCGGTCCGCCCTGCGACCAAATAACCGTTTTCACCTTGCTGTAGATGTCCTCGATTGTGTCTCCCTGCACAATAGCTGCATAAAAAACCAATCGAAAAGAAAGTAAGCAAAGGAAGGAGGAGAACGAACGCAGAAGGAGGTACTAACCGGTAAAGTATTCGCCAAACTCGTGTTCCATCTTGAGCGTTCGCTCAAACGTTTTGTTCGCCTGCTCTTCCGTCATGCGTCTATTCATCTCCCTGGAAAAATAAACAAATAACAACCAACGATACCGTGAATATTAGCCAACTCTCGAAAAAACAAAACCCATTAAACGCATCGGTTGCCACCGAATGTGGGCCTGGCTGCACCTACATGATCGAATCAATCGACTTTGGTTTGATGAAGATTGCAATCGGATACAGCTGGGCTACCTGTAACCGTTTGATCGCATTGCCGGAAACGTCCAGAATGCAGTGCTTGCCCTTCTCCGCAACCTCGCGCACCGATGCCACCGAGGTTCCGTATAGGTTATCGTTGTACTGGCCAGCCTCGATGAAGAGATGATTCTGGATGTCCTTTTCCATCTGTTCGCGGGATGCCACAAAGTGATAATCCCGCCCATCCGCCTCGTAGTCCCGCTTGGGGCGCGTGGTATCTAAAATAGGGAGCAATGGTCGAATTGGTAGCAAGGAATTGGTTCAAGCGGCGGCGAGAAGGAAAGAAAATGAAGCTAAAAGTGTTCCTTACGTGGTACACACGAACCGAACTTGCTCGGGTACTCCGAGATCAAGTCATCATTGATGCGATCCTTCAGAGGTCCCAGAATTATGACCGGGCGGGTGTAGCTGATCTGCAGACGCTGAACCGGTTCGTAGGACAGGATGTTTTCCTCGGCTATTTTTCCAAATCCATGAAAAAAGACAAACAACCGAAAATGTGTAAATGGCTAATACACCCAGTTCCATTCATGCCAATCGCAAAACGAATCTTTTGTTTCCGTAACTGTGATGCATACGGTACGAACTGTCCCCAATATAACCTTTAATGAGCCCGCAATTGGTAGAACCTTTAAACAAAATGAATAAAAAAAAAATCACGTACAAAGCGAACAACACCAAATGCGTTAGTAGTGCAAACAGTTTTGCCATGCCGACAACGTTAATTGATACATAGCACAAAGATACGATTTACGAGAACATACGATTATTTTTAGATCTGATTTCGAGCATTAGAACGTCCTCCAGCGCGGAAATATGAAACGACTTGGGCCGCAAATGACTCGTTTATGTGAAAACAGAAAACTTTTAAGCTCTTGCCGTATCTGGAATCACTCCCACTCCTGCAGGCTAGACGGTGACACCAGCCAGGTGAACCAGAGTAAGTAATCACGTAGAAAACTAGCGTCGCAATTACCTAAACTGTGGCTTCCCATGCAAAGAAACACAGCAGACGCGCAACATGCGGAACGATAAGCCTCTATTTTTAAAACAATCATCTACTAACCAACATCGAACGGCGGTCTCTTCAATACTAACGAGAAGAAGGTTTAATGTAAATGAAATCGTGCAATCACTAGCACCAACCATCAACAGCAACAGCGAGGGCGAAACTGCTCTATGCTAAAGTCAGCAACAACGACCGAATGGTTTTAGGGCGCAAATTCAAATGGCAAAACAAAACGATGTCGCACAGGCAAACCCTCAGGCGGCAGACTAGCAGCTGCCATCCGGTCTTGGCCAATTTGTGCCAAAGCCGAGCGGCAAAAAACGGAACCGAAACGAAAAATGCAACTTTTATCCATCATCCAAAACAAACAACAACAAGAGTGGAAAGTGGAGCAAGAGAGAGAGATAGGAAAGAGGTGAGCCGGGCGTGGAAAGTGACGAAGAGAGAAAGAGAGAGAGTGAACCAATAATGCGGGAAAGTAAGGAGGGAAAGTCTTGGCCAGAGCCGCACGGTTTTAGCGAGTGCGCTAGCGGTCGCTTCTACCAGACTTACAGTCAGCCAAGTTATTCTCCAGGTAGATAAGAGTTATCTGTTCCATATCGGGTAACTCCACGCGGTAGATTATTTCTCCACCACCTGGACGGTAAGAAGAGACACATAGGTACAGATAGAAGAGATGAAGAAAGAGAGAGAGAAGAAGAAGAAGAAGAAGAAGAAAAGGTAGAAAAAGTAGAAGAGGAAACAGAACAGACAACCGAAGAGACAAAACGCATGTGGCTGTGGGAGGAACGATGATGGAGGAATAAAGGAAGTTTCCAAACTCGCAGTTACTAAATTGAACGCAAATGAACCGGCAGCCATGTAGTGCTGCCACGGTTGTTCAAACTCGTGTGCTTGCTCGTGCGCAGTTATTACGATAAACGAGTAGAGATAATAGTAAATGTTTAGCCATAAGACACAGACACGTGCAAAGCAACAAAGGATACGTTATGCAAGAAAAGAAAACGAACAAAAATCTGGGAAAGCAGACGTTTCTGTTGTTCAGAAAATCATGAACTGACTAGGATTGGTTTCAAACGAATCGAATCTTAACATCCAATCCGATTGGAAAACCGCCAATTTCAAGGAGCAGAATGCCCAAAACAGAAAGCGCTGGCTCAAACAGTTGCTGCGCTGTTAGAACGATTTCATTTCCAGCTCTGCTTCCGACCAAAAACAAAAACCGAACAACAAACTGCTTTTTGATTTTGATATAATGCTCGTTCCCCCTTTTTTTGTCGTTGGAACGAACCGGCTCACGTTACGCGGACGCAGGAGACATTCAAAAAATAAAATCCGGAGCAACTGAATAACACTCACCTTCGGTATTAGCATCTTCTTGGGTGTAGCAAAGCATGAATGCTGGAAATGAATGGGAGATGACTTATTAGAGCATTCGTAAATGAGCACACGGAGAATTGAGAGAGAGAGGGAGGGGACAGATGATCATTCGATCAAGTTATCAAGTATTGTGAGATGGACAGCAAGCGAGTGAAAAGAAAGAAGTAAAGACAAAATGGAGTGTAACGTGATGTATTGTAACGCAATCCATGTACGACAAATCACCATTACGGTTAGGTTAGCGTCGTCGTACCACTGGCTGAGTGGTGGATAGTATTTGGAAGCGCCACACAGACAGCCACAGTATTATAAGAGGAATGGATGTTTATGAGAAAGCGAGCTCGAGTGAAAAGTATCTCTTCGCTATAGCCCTCAGAGAGCATTTCATACATTCTGCGTGTTATGTTGTGTTGTGTTATCTCGCTGGTCAAGCTTAGACTTAAACGGGCACGGATCGCAGGAGGATAGAAACGAAGTAAAACATAAGAAAAAACATAAAGAAAGAAGAGAGAACAAAGGTACACTTACGCTGCTCGGCATCGTGGTTGTTGGCTACGGGCGACCGTAAAATGGATGGAATGGAGATCAACCGAAAGGAATCAACATTCACGCAAACGCGCACAAACACATACACACAAAACAAAAGTGGGGTGACGTGTCGATTGTGTCGTTGCGTCGCGTACAAC